>NC_080600.1:22472266-22554766 GCF_027887145.1 Ammospiza caudacuta | reverse complement strand
AAAAGATCGTAAGTTAACATCTGAAAAGTGTTTTTTCTCTCTAAAATATTCTGGCCTTCACTTCACATGCAAAATGACACCCAGTGCCGACAGCTAAGGAATTTTCATCTGGGCATTACAGAAACCATTAATTGTTTATCAATAGTACTAAATATTTCAATTTATAATTACTTGAAGAAACACCACATTAGAATAAGACTTGTGAGAAAGTGATTGATGCAACAAATTCAAGTTCAATAAAAACATGGTGATTCCCTTTAGACTGATACACACTGTCCTTGTGATTAAAAATGAAAAATATTGGCAGCATCCTGTATCATCTGAGGCACTTGAGCCTTTTCTAAAGAAAAACCTGAAATGAATCTTGGGTGGATCAGAAGTGCTTGGATTTAGAACTTAGCATTACCATGTTCAATCCTTCCTATACCTGCTGTAGAAAAGCAAACATTCAGCTTACTCAGTGTGCCAGTTATCACCACTATGATTATATACAATAGTGAACACATGCAAACAGAACACAAAAATTACCTGTTCTAGAATTCTAGCCCTGATCCTTACAAAAACTCCCTACCCAAGCCTTTTTTACATTCAATGAAGGGAGAATCACCCTAACCAAATGTTATTAGCCTGGTAAATCCCATCATTTGTTCAGGTATTTAAATAACAGGTAATATTCCAGCCTAGTATAAACTCAGAGAGAAGAGTTTATTAAATTATTATTTTTTTAAAGACTGAAGAAATAAAAGAAAAAGGTGGAGGCGTGGGGGGGGAGGTGTTGTTCACTATTAAACACATACATAATGAAAAATACATGCCTCTTTTATCTGTGGACGTATCACAGAATTTGGTCTGAGATGGAGTCCATTTATAAAATTAAAGCTGATTTTAGCCAGCTCTTCAGAGCACTCAAGTCCAAAGCACACCAACAGTCATAAGACATTTATTACTCAAATGCAGCTGAAAGGACATTACCCCAACAAACCATGCTTTGGAAGATGTACAGACACACCTTCCTTAGCCAGTCCTGGGTAACCAGGCATTGGTAGAGCCATGACATCAGGTTTCTCAAGCCTGCTGCCCAAGCAATGTTTTTCCATCTCAGCTATTATGCCACTGACAGAAATTAGAGTGACAGCAGCATCCTTGAACTCAAGAGTGCGTTTCTGAAAGCCACAATATCTGGAGCACCTTCCCTTCAGCCCTGGTGTGGCAGCACCTGAAGAGAGCAACAGCCAGACACCGCACATCTGTCCTTGACACACCTGACCAGAGGCGGGAGCAGCGCCTGTGCAAGGATCTTACAAGCACTAAGCCAAGTTTGCAGTGCAGCAGTACTGGCTCAGGGGGAAATCCCAGAGCTTTAACCAGAATACTCTATTCCAAATACATAGCTGGATGCTCCACTGTGAATATGAACTTAGAGCTATTTAACACTTCATAAACATGCGATTTTATATCCTATTTGATTTCCTGTATTTTTATCAAGCTACCTTCTAAGCCCAAAAGCAAAGATAATGGAGAATCAGCATTATTTTCTCCAAGGAAGGGCAAAAGACAACAAAATATATTCTTACACATTTGGTGTGCATATTTTTGGGAGTTATACAACTTAAGTTCTGCAAGGCAATTTTCTCAACTTTCACTGACAAACAAATCTGATCTGAAAAATCTTACATCAGCAGGGTTGGTTTGCAGATGTTATTTGTGCCATTTATTTATCAAAAATAACTAGAAAATGTTTTTAAAACATCATTCCAGACGGTACAAATAGGAATGTGACATGGGCTGTCTGTTTTACTTATACTGTTTTACTGCTTCGTATTCTGAGCAAACAGAGAGGCTATTTTCCCCAGGGGTTCAGGAGGGCATACTATTTCATTTCTTCAGAAAATCGTTTCTCTGGATTTCAATCTTTTTAGCTAGATATGACAAAATATAATATCAAGAACACTTATGCTTTTTATCAGCTCTATTTTCAAAGCATAAATAATAGATCAGTATATATTTAAGTCAGGTGACCAAGTCTTATTTCTGAAATCAAATAAGCATTTTGCAATTTTTAAATGATGCTGTACATTTTCACTACAGCATCATTATGCCTTTAAAATGCTTTCAAAAGACTAATTTATAAGCATGAAGTGAATTTGAAGATATTTCACTAGTGTTAATAATACCTCACTCAGGTAGCATTCAATTTTCTGAATTCCTGGGTTAATGAAGCAAATAAATCAAAATTAAATTGGCCTAGGGAAAAAAAAATCAAACAAAATTGCATCTATTACGTTATACATTCTGAGACTCCTTCAGCATGGTTCACAATGGCAAACAATATTCCAGCTCTCAGAATCATTACACTTACTCAGAATCAGAGATTAATCTCACAATCTGAGATTTAAAATCAAATAGATCAGACTTCATGACTAGACAAACATAATGCCTTATTATGATGTATCAGGAGTATTCACAAGATGTTGTGCACAGTCTTAGCCAAGCACTTTCCATTAAGTGTCCATAATTTCAGCTGCCTACCATTTCTTCAATAATTCAACCAATTCCTTCCAGGGGGATTTTACCATTGCAACCTGCTAGGTCTTTTCTTTTAAGATAAGCCTTAAAAAGAAAATACATTCTGCAACCAGGCTATCATTCACCATTTTTAAAAAGCTCCAAAATCACATACACACATCACTAGGCAAATAGCTGAAACAAACAAAAATCCTAGCATTTCTGAAAAATAAATACTCCTAGTCATACTGCTATAGTATGAAACATGGAAAAAATATTACCTTCACCCCTTTCTCTAAAATATAAAAGGAAATATTTTATAGATACTACCAAAAAGATCCTACTGTCAGCTCTTTTTTAAAAAGTGGTTAATAATATACAATATAGCAAACTAAAGAAGCCAGAGTTGTTACCAGAAATAATAACTCAGAATGAGCAAATAACAATCAACAAATAACAACATGCAAAGAGTAGTTGCCATTGTTATCCCCTTATTACTTGTAGTCAAGTAACAAATTCACTTCTCTACCCAGAGTCACCTACCTGCACAAGGGCAGCCTTTCAGCCTAAGGAACTTTCTGCAAACATGGAGCCCCAGCTGCAAAACAAACTTCCCCACTGAGCTGTCATCACCTGCTAAGTCAGCAGCATAGACCCAAGATTCCATATATACACAGTATTTACATTTTTAATGGAAAACACTGCAGAAAAGTGGACTGGGTGGTTTTTTCCCAAAGTAAGTTACTACTGGCTGTTAACATTTAAAATTTAATGGCAGTAAAAAAACAACTCTACTTTTTTGCATATTTTAAAGGAATTAAGGGCCCAAGTGCCCTTGGCACAGGGCAAAGGCAACAAGAAACAAAGCAAAACCACGGTTGCACATTGCCCCCAGGTAGCACCTTCCTTGTGGCTTTGCAAAACAATTTGTATGGTCAAGAGCTTGCTTAGGAGCAAGTTATATGGTGATCTAATAAATTTGTTTTGATTTTACTCCCTGGGGACAAACAACACCACAATGGCTACTTGCTAGAAAATAGTGAGCAAAAAAAGACACCCTTCCTTCCATTGCACTAGAAAAGCTTTCAGTTTTACCAATCTATAACAAGTGCACACATGCAGCAAGTGAGCAGCCTCCAAAGGCAGGAATTAAAAGACAAAGCCAGCCTAGCAAAAGCCCCCTCTGCTCATAGTAGGTTTGGAAAGGAGTGGCTCCTTTCAGTCCCTATTCCACATCAGCCTGCCTCCTGTGCCCCAGAATGACCAAATGGTTTTGGGGACTAGGGGTGTACATTTTTGACAGTTTAAAGAATGCCATTCCAAAAGGTGTTGATATCACCTCAATATAGAACAAAATAAGCACTTCCCCAGCTCCTGAATTAAAGTTCAGTGCCTAACTTCAGCATGCCAACACCCCTCAGTGCTTGGCTGCTGAGGAGACAGGTATTTTACAAGAACATGAAGTCCTACTTCAAATTATCCCTTTGAGTTTAGGTTGTGACAGACAAACTGACAGTCACCATCCAATGGTTATTCAATTGCTTGCCCAGAATGACACAGTAATTTTATTCTGATTCTTAGCTCACAGAACAGAAGCCACAACTGCTATCAGTCCTCTCAAGGCCTTATGCTCTTTGGCAAGGAGTACTGATTTGTGTTTTTATAGCACTACCAGGTAGTGCTTGTGCACTATCATTATCCAAATAATTTATAACAACAAGTGAGAAAGAACATCTGGAAATAAACCAAACGCATCCTGATCTGCTCAGAAAAAAAGATGAAACATTGCTGGGGCACCTAAAAACAGCCTCTTAAATCAGTATGTGATGCACGTCTGAGATGCTCTGATGTTCTGAAAGGCACCTAAAAGCATGTAAACTTGCATTATTACCATGCACATAACCAACTCGTGAGCATTATCATGGGAGCAACATGAACACAGTGACATGTCAACTGCCTGCAGGATCAGGCTTTGGCCATAAATTAGAATATAAAATTTAGATTACATTAGAACACAACAAAAATGTTTAAAGAAACTTTTTCAGAAAATAAAAGTATTTTAAAAGCCAATGGCACCAGGCTTCTTTCTACCACTAAAACAATGATAATTTAAAAGCCAAGATTCATTTGAAAACATTTACCTGTAAATCAGAAAGTCCCCAGAGATTAATTTCTGCACTTATGCTATTTGCAAAAAATATTTAACTTAAAGGCATTCCTTTTTTCCTGAAATAATTGCATGCAAGATGAGAACTAAAACACAATCTGAAGTGTAGTAAAGGTAATTGCTGCACTTACTGCTCGTGTCATGTTGATGTATTACTATGTATCAAAGGTCACAGTTCTGTACTCATACATTATCAAATTTGAAAGAGCAATATTCGAATCTGACCAACCTTTAAACTGCCTGGAATCTGTGTGAAAATGGATGCAGGTTAACTTGGATTTAAAAAAAAAAAATGAACCCATGTTTTGGAAGGGGTCAATCAAGCCAGACTGACAGGGTTACGTGTCACTTCTGTGCCTCTAATACCCTCTTAGATTATCAATGAGGTGCAGTACACTGATCACAAGCTAAAGCAGCTGTGCTAATGAAAATGAAACAGTCTGAAAAAACTAGGTAATACAGGCCTGTGACACAGGGCAGTACTTTGTGGACAATAATGGAGGAATAAGGACATAAATCACCATTTAGATACAATAAAAGCTGCAATACCCACCCTGAAACGTCTATGGAATCGTGGGCCAAAGTCAGCACCTTCACAACTCCACAATTCTCTCTGAAGCTGCCACATATTTTCAATCCTGAGTCAAGGCAGGTTTTCCTGCCTCTACCTCAGCACACACAAAATTTTGCAGCCCTGTGCCAGGCTGACCTTTGAGGGTGGAGAGCTGGCTGCTCATGCCATGAGCCAGGAGTTCTCACAATTGGCTGTAGCACAGACAAATGGGTCCTATCAGAAACTACTCAACCTTGAACAACTTTCTTCTCCTACATATGCCAGTCCAACCGGGGGGCAGAGGCTGCATTAAAGAGGCAGGGGCTCCCTCATCCTTGTTTGGTAACATATGGGGTCCTCAAAAATATCCAGGTAACTACAAAACTCAAGTTGATTAAGTACAGCCAGCACAGAAGGAACTATTAAACAGAATTATCACCTCAAATCATCAATTAAGCTCAGGCAAATAAATAGCTTTTTCATGATCAGTTTTTTCCTCAAGAAGTTAGATACACAGCAAAGACAGTATATGTTCAAATAATAAACTATGTAATTTCATTTGATATGCTTTAAAATTTGCTTCATTTGGTAAAACAGTAAGTTTCAAAAGGGGAGCACAAGTTCAAATATTTTCTCAATTACAAGCAGAAAAGCTAAGACAGACATTTCAGGAAGTCTCTTAGAGCCTAAGAATTCACACTAATTAATGTTTTTGCCATTGATTTTAATGGAATTTCAGCTGCAGGTGATGTATAGTCAAGGCTACATCTAGGATTAGAATGATTAAAGATAATATTTCTGATTAAAGATAATATTTATAGTACATAAACAAGCATACCCTTTACTAATGCAACAAGGCTATTACAACAATAGCATCTATAAATATACAGGTACTCCTGTTTAAATAAAAGCTCACTATACAAAAAATGCAAGTACAAACATTCCTAAAGAAATAACTTTCACATTTTCTTTAAAACACAATTCAAAACAGTTTTCTTAAAAAGGAATTTTCTTGGTGGTTTTGTAAAATGTTTTTGAGTGCTGAACAAGTCAAAAATTAAGTTTCATCAACTGAGCAGAACTCCTTGAAGTGATGCAAGGAATTAGAGAGCAGACCACTTGAGAAGAGCTGGAAGGTCTTTGTTGCTTGAGTTTTCTACAAATCCAGCTTCTCCATTTTCATTGCGGCAGCAAAATGGAGAGAGAAAGAGAGAAAGAATGATTATTTCAATATAAGTTTACAAATTTAGAGATGACTTTGAATTTACAAATTGAACACCCAAAATTGTCAGCTCTCCAGTATCTGCACCCCTTATTTTCTCCTATATCTGATTATCTTGGGATTTTCCTGCGTGTATTCTTCTCTGGCGGTTGCAATCTCCCTTTTGCAAATTATTTTTGTCACACAACAGAAGGAGAATACATGATTTCACAGTGGCAAAGGCTTATGAAGGCTTTCAGGTGCTCCTGAAAAACATTAGTAATTGTTCACTGAAAATCCTGGCAGTACAGTCCTAGGTACCTACAGTGGCAGTCCTGAAATGGATTTATTCCCACAGTGACTACTGTGAGAAATAACCAGTATTACAAGACTTGGTCACAACATTCCCTTCTACCCAAAAATTTAAGTCATGATCAAATTGATTTTATGCAACCTTGAAAGTCATATTATGATACAGTGCTTTAGATTTTTCACTGTTGCAAAGTTAAATAATCTACTGACAATCTTCCAAGTGTTTGCTTTAATCTCAAAACCCCATGGTTTGGGAACAAATTATTGTATAATCAATACATTTAATTTTAAAGCTCTTCTCACTATCCTGCCTATCATATACCTCTCTAGGTCTTATTCTTCATAGAATCACAGAATCGTTATTCTTGCAGAGAAAAGATTGAATGTGACCTGACGAGACCCCAGAGAGGCCCACGAATCAAAAGCAATGGTGAAGTCTAATTCCTTGAGACTCGCAATCTTAAGGGACAACTCCATTTCTTATTTTTTTAAATGCTGGGGGGTAGCAGTTGCCATTGTTAAATATCATTGGAACTTATCCTATTTAGATAATGTTTTGTAAACAAATCTCTAGTAAAAACCCAAGGCTAGAATTCCCATCTACTCAGGATGCCATTCTTCTATACAAAGGCCAAGAATCCAAAGCAGGAAGTGCACTGAATTTCAGACTACCAGACAAGCTCAACTAGGACACATTTCTGATGGAAGTTTACAGTCTGTCCTCTGACAGAAACATTGGTGCATGACTATACACCAGGATCTGGAGCCAGTCAACCCCACCAGCTGTAATTCCTTGCCTTCAACACCTTCCACAAACCTGAGACATATGAATTCCACCTAAAGACCACACCATGGAAGAGAGGAGCACTGCCAAAGACCAGTAATCATTTCACATACATTTTCCTGTCAGTGAATCAAAAGTTTCTGACAGCCACCAAAAATCTCTGTCACCCATATACTGCCATTATACACATTCTGAAGCAATTATAAGAAATCAAATGCCATCAATCAAACACAATCCACTAGTCATGGAGCAATCTTTTATTGCCCTCTCATTTTAAATCTAATCCCTCCTGCAAGGCTATTTGCCCAAATTATTAGGAACTTTCAAACTTCCAGTGTTTATTCCTGGAAAACTTACTCTCCTCCTAATGTCTATGCACTTGATGTATCTGCAGCCTTTTTTAAAATTAGCCAGTATTAAGGATATGATTTCTGTACAGTCTCCTTCAGAGGCTCACTACACCAGAATTCTGGACAGGGTTGCATTTTACCAATTCTAGAAGGGAACTGAAACATGAGATGCTGACATCTGAGGCATTAACTTTCAACCACATGACTGGACAGGAAAGAACCTCTTAAGAGAGATTAAGGGAAAAAAAAAACAAACTAAACCAAAAACAGTCTGTAAGACATGGAAGGAAATGAAGGCCTAAAGATTTTGCTTGAGAACGCTCAGGGAACTGGTCAAATTATTATTTGCCAAAGAAACAAAATGAATCTTCAAGGTTTTTGTTCTAGTGCAACATTCACAGACAGGACATTCCTTACCCCACCAACAGTTTTCCTCATTGTAGAATACCTAACAAAATCTCATTCCAGTAGCAGAGTAAATAAGGAGAAGTAACTTATTTACTAAGGAGAAGTAAGCTTATTTAAAACTTTCTTTACATCCAGTACTCCTGTACTGAACGTGTTTAGACTTAAAAAGCCTTTAATTTTTGTAAAGTTTTTAATAGCAGACTTAGCTACTGAATAATGAAAGTTTCCCCAAGTCTTTTCACTCCTCCAGCACCACAAAACCACAAGTGCACAAATATTCAGTTCAGAACCATATACCAACAAAGAAGTGTTTCTCCCTAGCCTTTGAAGGTTTAAAAAATTCCTAAGTCTCTCATAATAGCTAGACAGCTTTTTTCTACCAAGTTATTGTCATATGCTTATTCTGGAATTAACTCTAAAAAGCAAACAAAATTCTCTAATAAGATTCCTTGTCAATTCCATCCTTATTATTTCTGACATAAGAACACGATAGTAACCTGAGTTGTGTATTGCCATGTGGTAACAGCTAAATCCTACCACATTTTCTGAAAAAAATCTCTTTAAGCTCATCTTTCTTATCTCTTGATTAAGACTTGGTTCTAAAAGAAAAAAAAAACACTATCCCTTCTCTCCCCCAACTGTTTCACTCCATTATTAAGTCCTTCCATTGGCTTCTACTCATGCAACACATGGGGTTCAATCTTCTTAACCTCAAGGCAACCATACCCACCCTTAGTTACTTGCTTTTGATATTATCTATTCCATTCCTAAACCATCAACTTTTGCATTACCTTCATTTTCCATTCCTTAGGAGCGTCTCTTTCCTGCATGGAGGCTAAACAGATTTCTTGAGAAATCACCATACCAAGAATCCACCTAATATTTTAATTCAAATTGTCCAAGGAAAATCAATTGTGTTCTCCTTTAGAAAAAGTATTAGAATTCAAAATACTATTGCCTTTTTTAACTCACTTCTAAAGTAAAATGTAAATCTGACTGCCTCATTTCAATTTATTTTGAAGTAGAACACTCATTTGTCTTTTGTGACAGTTTTTACACAGCCAAGATAACTCCTCCCCAGTTTATAAACTATAAGTGAATAAAGGACATTTCTACAGTTATTCACAATATTCCAGTCAATAAAAACACTACAGCAACAAGCTTGCTAAGTATTACTTCACTAGCCCACTCACAATTTTGCTTTTCATCCTGGCCACAGAAGGAAAAGGAAAAAATTGAGGTATGAGTACATGCCAAGAAGTCAGAAGACAACAAAATATGGAACCACAGTATTTCTTTAATTTATTTCCCTATACTTTCTTACATTTCCTCATGCTTAAGAGTCAAACTGCAGCTGGATTAAACACAACAATTGCTGTACTTTTTTTGACTACACACTCCTACTTGCAAGGTTTTTTTGGTGTTACAGAGACATGACTAAGTGTGGTTACTGCTGTTCATTTACAGCTATTTTTTGATTCAATTCCTCTTGGACAGGTGCCTTTTACTATTGCCACAGTTACAGTACACAGAAGCCAAGAAGCAACTGCTGCAGAAACAGAATCCTCTTCCCATATTGGTATCAGGACTGGGCACCCACACTTGGCAGGAGTAACAAGTGAATGTTTACTGTAAAATGAGAACAGCTCAGTCCATAATGGTCATATGTATCATGAGCCTGAATTCACCCACTGATTAACCCTGTGCCCTCATTTACTAGAGGGCTTTAAATCCCTGAAAAATTAGAAAGTTAAAAATAGATTTTTTTTCTCTACCAAAATTCTAGGACATCCTTTACATAATCTTCAAGCCTTCTGAAGCAGTTAATGGAAATGACTGCTCATACACTTTTTTTAAAGTATGAAAGTATTTTAGGACAATTCTATCATGCACTTAAAACAGAGCTAAATCTTCCTGTGTTCAAAGGTTGTAGGTATTTTTAGGTCACAAAGCAGGTTTCCACACTCTAAAAAGTACTTGTTTTCACAACAGGTTGACTGTCTCTATTTGATATATTTAATATATTCAGTCATATATTAAACAAAAAGTACCAATCACTTCTGTGGAAAGTTTCTCATGTCACATTTAAGAATCTTGAGAGAAATAATTCCCCACCCCAACCTCTCCAAATACTAGGGCTCCTTTTTCACAAAAAAGTTCATATTCCCAAAATTCTAAAAACATCAGTTTCTTTGGCAAAAGCAGGACATGTGAAAATATACGTGTTCCAGGCTAAAACATTTTTAATATGTAGGTCCAATATGAAGCTTTCTCAGTCAATTTTATAGATATTTACATGCATTATAGCTCAGCCACTGCTTGTCATGGAAAGGACCTGAAATTACTCTACAAAAGACCAGACACTTCAGATGCCCATTTTTAAAAGGAAGTAATATCTGTGCCTAGAGTAACCTTAAGTTCTGAACTGACAAGTAATTCATGCCTTCATCTCCCATATGATGGAACAGGATATCAAATTTTACTTCTTTTTAGCACTCATAATGTAAGTATACCAAACAATTTACTGTGCTGAATTACGCACATGGTCTGTGATTTGTTTTCTCTCCAAAGAAATAAGCCTTTAAGCAGATAAATCAGCGAGGCACAAAATGCAGTGTAGAGATTAACAACTTACAAAAAAATAAGTAAGCTTTGCCACCTTTCAGGCAAAATTGTTTCCATTTAAAATAAATTGTGTTATCTAAAATATATTCTCTCAAGGTATTAAAAAATTAATTCCCCCTATCACTTTGTGCCCTGTACTTTTCTCATACTGTAAGACATCGGCTGAAAAGGGACCGTTTTCTTTGTATTCCCAACTAAGACAGTCACACATAAAATGTCTATTTGCTAATTGTTCGTGTAAATAGAGACAAACACCTATGAGTACTCCTTTAATTACATGCCTACATTCTGTCTATTAAAACTGCTAAATAAAATATTAACTGTAATTAATATAGTGAAACAGAAAAAAATTCTTCCTTAATCTAAGCACAGACCACACTTGCTTCTGACTGATGAGAGGCTGAGCTTCTAAACTATCCCCAAAGAATCAGAACATAAAGCATGCAGTTGAGAAAGAAAATTAATTGCTGTTGTTCATGTAATAATTATGTCTTGTATAAAGACATGGATACTAAGGTCACATTGAGAAACATGCTTTTCTTGTAGAGGACTCTCAAACTACTAAGATTGAGGGGTTTTATTATCTTTACAGGGTAAAAACCATGTCTCTTTGGAACCAAGACATTGGATTAAAAATGGTTTTGAAATTTGCCTCTCCCTGTAGCGAGGTACACAACGCTGTACAAAATAAAACTTTTATCGAAAATATTGCTAAATCGACCAAGTCACATATGTTCAGCATTTATTTCTAAAAAAATCTGATTGACTTAGGTACCTCACAGACACCAGAAAACTTCCAATCCAGGATCCCAGCTGTTACATTTAACAGGAAATGTGTAACAAATGTCCTTATCTTAAAAAGCAATGCAATTTAAAAAATTACATTTTCAGTAATCCAGCAGCAAATATTCATTGCAACTGTAACATTAAATAGCATCAACTATCTCTAGGTACAGTTAGAAAAGCCTTTTGGCAAATGCACATGCACTTCCCCTTTTCATCAGGGTCTATTTCTATCCTGTCAAAGCCACCTCAGCTACAAATAGACATGCTCCTTTTAAGGTGGCACATTCCTTCTGAACTTGCACAAAGTAACTGTAGATTAGCTGCATACAGCAGAACATTAATTCTACTCAGTTTTAGGAATCACAAAGCAAGTATTGCTGCTAGATGTCTTTATTTTCCTTTAACAAAATACACAAAGGCACAAAATTCACTTATATCTTGTCATTATAGTACAGGTATAAATAGTGCTTTGTATTCAAGTACAATCAAGTGCAGAGACTTCTTATATTTCATGTAAACACAAAACAGTTTTGCATGTAGGTGCCTCTGGTTCATCTGCAACGCAAACACCAAAGGAGATGCCATTTATCCAAGTGCCATTTAACTGAATTCTGTCAAGAAGTTAGACAATGAATAATATTAACACCACTGCATTGACACTTCCATATGCTTAAGTCAAATGTTGGATGACACTGTAGCTTGTAAACATCTGTGTATTAAACGTGTACTCAATCCATTTGAACAGGGCAGCATTAAAAAGCATCTTAAGTTCACTAGACCAAACCTAGTAGGTCAATTGCCATCAGTAATTGCTCTTAATGTGTGACAGTTAAAGAGATGTCAAATTGTAAGTCACCCTTAGCAAGTTTGTACTTTGAAGTTTTTAAATATGCAAACTGAACAAGGGCTACAACTGTTAGACTTCAACCAACTACACATTCTATGTGTTAACTTAAAGAGACATGCTGAATTTACAATACCCACTCTACACGTAGCTTTGACACACTGTGGCAGTTGAGGCAGTTTAAGCCCAAGCAAGATTTTTAAGTTGTACCATTAAAAAAAGCTCACCTGAATAGTAACAACAGGCATGAACAAAGCTAAAAACTAGCTAGAGAAGGCACTTGAGTATTTTATTCTGCTTTTATTAAAGATTCTTCACTTTGTTCAGCTGAAGTATACTCTGAAATAGCCTCTTCAGTTGTTGAAATGTTTTCTGCTTCTTCTTTTTCGACTTCTTCAGCTAGCTTATCATTTAGATGCTCAGAACTTGGTGCTTTATCATCTGTGTCATTTGTCTCAACGAGCTGGGCCCCATCATCTTCAGATTCTGTGAAAAGAAAAATGACAAAATAGCCATTTGCAGAAATTAAGAGGCAGCTAATATTATTAAAAAGAAATTAAACATTCTGCAATTGCATACAGGTTTTGACTAGTAACTTCATGACATACTCAAGCCATAAAAGCTTTGGTTTTTCTAAGATGGCCACATGTAAAACAATTAAAATTTAAGGGAAAGAATACTATGGAAAAGAGCTTAGCTGTCACTAAGGTATTACTTGCATATGTTCATCCTCAATAGAAGCCTTCTAAACTTGTTTACTAAAGTGAGATGTTAAAAAAACTAAATTCAGTTTCTTTGTCTTTGCTAATGTATTTCACCAGCTGTTGAACTTTTTTTTTTATAATAGTTCAATCTGTACACAAACTAAAACATTCTTCTTGATTGAAATTACTTTAAACTTAAGGAGTCTGATAATCAGGGGGAAAAAAACCAAATATATCAAACCAGCAAATGAAAATTATTGCATATTCTGTCTTCCCTGGGCTAGCATAGGATGGTTGCACAGGAGTGAGTATACTTACTCTTCATCTAGGGTGGGAATTTCTTTGATAACCAGCATATTTTTTAAATCGAAAACATTTATTCTAAGTACTGCCTCTAAAGAAGTATATTCTAGCTTCCCAGCAAGACTTCAGTAGCATAAGAAAAGTAAGAGTCATATTTTGAAATAAGCATAAGCACTGAAAAACTGAATGTAGTGTTGCACTAAATGACACAAAGGCACTGTAGAATGGTATTGCTGATGGCAGTTGATTTATTGACCAGTATTACTCAGTACTGTGCAGTACTAATACATACTGTGAAGGGGAACAGTGTGCAAAATTGAAAGTTACAGCTCAAAAATGTTAGCATTATCAAATGTTTCTAATTCCATAGAGTGGTTTGGGTTAGAAGCAGCCTTAAAGATCAATCTGATTCCAACCTTCCCCTAGACCAAGTTGCTCAAAGCCCCATCCTTCCAGGGATGGGGCAGCCATAGCTTCTCTGGGCAGCCTGTTACAGGGTCTCATCCCTCTTCCAAGTGAAAAATTCCTTCCCAATACCTCATCTAAAGCTACTCTTTCAGTTCCTATCCCTTCTGCCTTGTCCTATCACTACATGCCCTTGGATCATGCCCCTCTCCAGCTTTCTTGAGGCCCCTCTAGATCCTGGAAGGCGCTCTAAGGTCTCCCCAAAGCCTTCTCTTCTCCAGGCTGCACAGCTCCAACCCTCTCAGCCTGTCATCACAGGACAGGTGCTCCAGCCCTCTGACCCTGTTTGTGGCCCTCCTCCAGACTTGCTCCAAAAGGAGAATGTCCTTCTTACGCCAGGGGCCTGTTGTGGTTTAACCCAGCCTGCAACTGGGTTGCAGACCGGACACTTGCTTACTCCCCACCCACCCTCCTGCCACCCTGGTGGGATGGGAAGGAGAATAACAGTAAAAGTTAAACCCCTAGGTTAAAATCAGAATAGCCTAATAATGAAGAGAAAGGGAAAAAAATTAAACATATGTGATGCCAAATACAATGGCAGGACACGGTTGGCTTTCTGGGCTGCAATCACACATTGCCAGGTCATGCTGAGATTCTTGCCAACCAACACCCTCACATCCTTCTCCTCAGGGCTGCTCTCCATTCTCTGCTCAGCTTGTACTTGAGCTTGGGATTGCCTTGATCCAGATACAGGACCTTAGACATGGCCTTGTTGAACTTCACGAGGTTCACAATCCCATCTCCCCAGCCTCTCAAGGTCCTTTTGGATGGAATCCCTGCCTGCACCACACAGCTCAGCATCATCAGCAAATCTGCTGAGTGTGCTAAGCCCACTGTCCATGTTCCTGACAAAGACATCAAGTAGCACTGGTCCCAATACCAACTTCTCAGGAAAACAAGTGTCAGTCATATGCCACATGTTCATGTTGATCAGAACATGTAGGGTAGAAGTCTGAAAGTAATCAGACTGTCTCAGGTTGATACAGAATTCAAGCAGAGCTGAAAGTTTTAGAACTATTGCTCTGGCTTCTTGGCCCATGACTGAGAAGAGGAGCTGTTGCACACCCCTCTCCAGCAGACCTTGTACAAAAGCCATCTGTCACCAAGAACTGAAGACCTCTCTTTCCACACAAACCTTGACCTAGCTAGTTCCAGGCTTCATTTCAGACTGCTCAGAGCAGCCCAGCTTCTCCATCGTTTTCTCAGACCGGATCTTTCATTTTAGCAAGTCTGTAGCTGACTCACCTCCTGATTCTTTCCCTGCTGTCTCAACCACAGGCTGCTAAACACCTGCCCTGGCTTCTTCTTACAAAATTTTTCAACCCTCTTATTTCTGCCCAAGCAAATTAATGTTCCCAGTTATTTTCCAAGCCATCCCACTCTCTTCTCCTGCTCCTTAATTTCCATCTTGATCCCATCTCTGTCTGTACTCAATCTTTATCTCCCAACTGTCAGTTTTCTTTCTGTCTCATCTCTGCATTTTTTCTTCTGCCTCGAATTCTATGAATAAGTTTGTGCATTTTCCTGCTCCAATCCCTCCACACTTGAGTTACATTCCTTTATTGCTGGTCTTCAGGCTTGAGTCAAAAAAAGTAAAGAGATTGTTTGCTCAGTCTGATCAGAAGGATGCTAAGCATTTATAACATCTTTGATGTCAAATTCAGGGACAATCACAGCTATCAGCAAAGCTTCTAATGGAAAGGAGAAAACCTGAAGAAATGCATATTCTAACTATAATCAAAAGAACACAACAGTGCTCTCATTTTTATATTCTACTAAAAGGTATGGAGACACTGCTTATTTAAACAAAAATTGTCAGGTATTGTATGAGTTTTCCTTTCAGTACGTTCTTGGGCAAACTAATTGAAACTCTTGAAACTCTACAGAATTTATAGTAATACAAATTTGCATGAAAAATTTTGGTCTTATAATGCAATCTGAGAAAGTTACAAGAAACTAAAGAGTAGGTCCCTTAAATGAGCAGCCAGGGCATTCAGAATAAGTGATGCTAACTCCAACCACAAACATGATCAGTCTCATTAAAAATATATAGTGATTCCATTTTAAATACACCAATTACTGGAAAGCTTGCCTAAAGTCAACCTGATTTAAATAGTGCATGAATAAAATCTTTGTAAGAGCAGCAGCCAACAAGTGAAAGTTCTGACAATAAACTTTAAAAGATGACAAAAGAAAATTTAAGTGTTCTTGATGAGGAATACTTAATCATTTAACCACAGAATGTAGCTTCACCCACATGATCTTAACAGCAAACACAGCCCTACACTTGCTGCATATTTAAGAGCTGCAACAATGCAACCTTAAAAACCTGCTTCTGGCTACAGCAGCTTTTCCTCCCAACACTCCTGCTTAGTGCTTAGTACTCAGAAAGCACATGCACATCACACTGTAAGAAGTCAGCCACCCTTGCTCTTGTTGCAGAGAGTATTTCAATGAGTAACCAGTGAAATCATAATACTGAATCACTATTAAATTAACTAGAAAATGCCTATTAAGTGGGAATTCATAAAAATAGTGTAAGAGCTCTAAAATAAAGCTGCTTGTGCTTTCAAGCAGCTTTGGGACAAGTATTCTTCACTACTACAGCTCCCCTTTAAGATAGATTTCTACATAGTGCTACATATCTGAGCACTTTTAAAGAACACGTCTCACAGTAATCTGTTAGTGGCTGTGGTGTCACAGAAAGCTATTGTGAAGCCTTTGAAACAAGTCAGAGAATACATCCTACCAAAAAGGCAACTTATGTTGTTCAGCAAAACTGAACTATGGTTGACTGGAAACATAATACATTTTTAAATCAAAAGAATTTGTTTACAAGTTATTAAAGTCAAGGCGAGCTGATTTAAGTCTGCTTGAGAAATCGAGTTCTAGACATATTAGTCCTTTGTCTTCCATCAGTTTTATTGCTAGAAAAGGTTTCTGCAACACTTGCCCAAAGCCAAGCTCCATTTATGGTAGAACTCACGATGAGCACACACTTGAAATGTCATTATTTCTGGCACAGATCATTATTGTGACCCCTTCAGTTGAACAAGCAAAGTTTCTGCACCTGCCTTTATAACAGAAACCCTTTCAAACATACTAGCAGTTGCTGTATTCCAAGAATCCTTACAAGTGACAGTATTAAGTAATCATAAAAATATTTGAGCAAGATGACCAAGGAATTCCATACAAATCTAGAGACATCACATAAAGTAGTCCATGAAGTGTTTCACCACTGTGGGGAAGTCTGAAGTTCAAATCTTCATCTAATGAAGACCTCTAAATATCAGCACCAGACATTCAACACAAAAGACTCATGCAGTTAATTTTTTTTCAAAATACTGTGAAATGCTAAACCTGAACCAAAAACAGCATAACAGTACTAAATAAAGGCAAGACAAAATTAATCCAGAGGCTAAAAGCGTTTCCTGTTGGCTCTTTCAATATGATCCAAACATTGATACATTTAAGATAAGTACATGAGAGAACCAAGTAGCCTTTGATGGGAGGAGGAGGGGATCAAAATCAAGCCATTTATGGGAAAGGTAAGAAAAGAGCTGAAGTTTATTACTTCACTCTGGTACTTAAATTTCCTAAATTAATCTGCTGAATAAGGTCGCATGATGCTTGTGCCAGTAATCTGCACCAGACTGACAGCTGATGACTCCATTTTCCAGAGGTTTAAAACAAAATTCCCAAGTTCAGTGCCAATGGCACTCTCCATAAGCTTCTTCTTCAGATCTCTTATCCACAGGAGTTGCATGTAACATGCCTGTCACTACAGGAGCACACAACTGGAAAAAAGATTCAGCTTCATGCTCTACCCTTTAGCTAAAGTAGCTGACTGGTAAAAAATATTTATAGCATTTCTTGATCACATTATTTTGTCATTTCCTTGAGCTACACAGCTATGGTATAAATGAATTACAGATAAGAGTTGTAGTCCCCTGTGTTGCCAGCATTGTGGTGAAGTTGGTTTCCTGATGTTAATGTTTGTCTACATCTGTAAGTGAAGATATATTCTCTATTCTTGCTATGACAGCAGCTATTTTACTGTGGTGAACAAAAACCTTCCCCAGAGCTGTACCTTAATGACAGTTTCATACCTTAAAACATACAGTCAAGGAATGTGTTCATTTATTAATAAACCCCAACTGCATGTAAGCAGTTATGTTCCACATTACAGTTCCAGTGGAAAAAGTGATTTAGTGAAAATATTTTCTCATTGAGAAGAGATTCCTTTGTGACAAGTCACAGGCAGGCACTGGCCTTCTCTAAATCAACACAACATTTCTCAGAGCTATGTAAAGTACTAAGATATACTCTATTTCTGGCTGCTTAGTAATTATCAAAACAGAATGGTTTGTGTCATCTTGGAGAATAAATATTCAGAAAATATCTGCTATTTAACATTGAAAACCAAAAGTCTGTATACCACTCACTTACTTCTTACACTTCTTGAGCAAAATCTTACCATCTACTTCCTATCAGAAAAAGACAACTGGACAATGAAGCTCACAGCAGTTTCTTTTCCTGCTGTTTTTAAATAAAGCAACACATTAATACAAGACCACATCAGAAAAAAAAAAAAACAAGTAATTTTCATTGTTAAAGGTAAATTGGTAAAAATCATATTTACTGCAATAAATCCATCCTATTTTTCTGATGAAATGTTTGATAAAATTCTGCTTCCCTAAAAAGCAACTTATCTCACAGTTTTCATTCCTACATCTGAACTGGTTAATTGCAATCTCACAGTAATTCTTCAGATTTTACATTCTTTACAACAACTGTAGACAGACTCAGCAGCTCAGACCTTTATAGGCATAGGTTCATAATAATTTCTTTCAATGATAATACCAGATTAATTAGCAAGCACATCTCCTTATCTCTCTCTAAAAACCTGCAGTAATGGATAATATTTAAAAACCCGTGAGGCACATGCCTCCAAGAGCTGAATAGCCCTCTTGAAGGACCTCTCTACTTGAGTCAGACAGAAGAAAACAAGCACGTTTAAAGATCCCAGTAACAAAGTATGCCTTTTTCTGTAAGAATCTTCTAAGTTCAAAAGTAGAAGCTACCCTCCCCTTGCTAAAAAAATAGCACCAGAATTTAAGGGCAAATGAGATATTTTCATTGTCTCCGTTTCATCCATTTGATTTCAGGCTTACTTTCATGCCAGTAACAGCACTTTTACTGAGGTAAGAGTGCCCTATGGTACAGGAAAAGAAAGCAAGTTTTCACTACAATGCACCCTCATGAGGCCATACCCAGAGACTGCCACCACTAAATATGACTTCCCTACTGGTTTTGTGTAGCCTTCTCATGCCAGAAAGTAACACCCAATGTTATTTTGCACTCCCTGTTAAAAATTATCAAGCAGAAGCACTCTATTACACTCTGACAGTTTCCCACAGATGGGTGTTTCCAGTCTGAACCTCAGGGCTGCACACTATCTGTTAGTTTTCCTCCAGGACCCCTGCTTAAACTAACAAAGTCCCATCAAGCACTCAACAGTACATCTAACTGGAGATCCTCTGGTCTGAAATTATGATTTCTGGAGTCTTTTAAAACACTGCATCTTCCTGTTGGCTGTACACCAGATGCCTACTGTATCTGTAGACTATAAAACGTCTCAAAAGGAACTATGTTAAATTAAAATTGACAATTTGTCTTTGAACTACCTGAAATTAAACAAGGCAGTTTTACTAGATTTTCCTGCCCTGAGGAAAAGAGCAAAAGGAACAAAGGCAGAAATTCCAACACACCTCAATCAAATGATCTGCCAAACACAGTGAAAGTTAACTACTTTGGGACATGCTCCCTCCTTAACTATTTCTGTAATTTACAGCCTTTTCTATCCGTTTGTCAATAACACTAGAGTGAAAAAAATTGTTATGCCATCATTTGCACAAAATAATGACAAATATGAAGACACTTTAGGGTACAGGAAAGAAGACACTACTATCAACAACCTAAGCTAGGACCAGAGACAAGAACTGAAAAAAAAATACAAACTGCACTTGTTATGAAATCAGAATAAACTGTACTATTTCAATTAGAATGGACCAACAACAATCATCTAGATCAACTGCCTACCTAACTGAGGGTTGATCAAAAGCTAAAGCATGTTAAGGGCATTGACCAAATGCCTTTAACACTGACAGACTTTGGTCACTGATCACCTCACCAGGAACCCTGTTTGGAGCAGTGTTTGAGTACTTCAGCTGTTGTCATTCTTACCAGAAAACTTAGCTCAATAGAGAGCTAGATGACAGTGAATTTCATTAGACATTTGGAAAAGAGCAGACTTCATGAGATCAGTACTTACCTTTTGCCTGTTCAGTCTCCTGGGGCCTTCTTTCTCTGGGTTCTAGAGGCTCCGTTTCAGATCGCAATTCTGTAGTTGGCCTTTTTTCAAAACTGAAGTCTGGAAGTCGTGGAGCTCGAGGTCTAGTTTTTCTTGCAGGATTCAGGAAGAAGCAGTAGGCACATCTAAATGCTACACCACAAAGCACACCCAGTAAGCAGCCTCACTAATTAGCTTCACATTTCACCTTTATTCCTACACTATATTCTGATGGTTTAAAATACTAAAACCAGTTAACTGACTATGAGTACCAGACAGCACCTCCACCAAATTTACATAAGTTGTTCTACATAAGTCCTTTTTTAAATTCAGCAGACAGTTGGTTTTCAGAAACCTGCTTGCTTTCAGCTCTGCTGAACTGAGTACTGCCCAACACTGCGAAAGATTCAACCACAATGAACAAAATAATGCAATTTGGTAGTGCCAGATGTTGCCACATGGTGTTGTTCTATTCTTTCCTACAAAAAAATTAAGTTGGCAGATTATTTTTCCCCTACCCTTAAGACACCACTTTCCTCACACTCTGATGTTAGGAAGTGTTAGGAGATGTTAGGAATTCCATAGGGTATGTTTCACTCTGCTTTCTGAGGAGCATTCTGCTCCAGTGGTGCTTAATTAAGAAAAAGCAGTTTTGTTTTGCAGAAGTACTGGATATCATTTAATACTTTAAATAACTCTTTTTGTCCTCCCCCACTCTCATCAAGACAAGGGGGGAAGTGGCAGTTTCTGGTACAGTTGAATTGTGAACTCATAAGAACTAAGGTAACATATAGACTACTTATCTTTGGTTTCATAGGAAACATTTAGGTTATTGTTACAATGCAGTATATTTACGCATAAAAGTAAACAAAACAAAATGAAATAGAAGATTTATCTAGGAATCCTAGTTTCTTAAGTATCAGGCTTACACTTGTGGTAGAAAGCAGGCAATATACAACATCTGTGTTCAATAAAGAGCTGTGTCTGTCTTAAGTTATTGTCAGCCATAAATTCACATATAGGCCCCTAGGGCTTGTTCCCACTCTTTTCCAATACGTCCCCAAGATCTTCTTGCCAAAGGAAAATTTAGTTTAAAGTTCTGGTAAAAGAGGCACACTTTAATGTCAGATAGTTTCTCAACATAAAACCCTTCTGAGAACCATTCATAGCCAGTAGCAACGTTCAGGGATGTATTGGAGGAAGCTTATTTCTACTGAATAGTTTTCTACACATAAAATCCATGACCTGAAGGTTGCAATAAAGTACTTCTCCAAGCCTTGAAGTAAATTTTAAAAAACAGAGTAATAAGTTAACAAAAAATGTTCCCACATGAAGTGGTACTTCACAATGTCAGGTAAGTACTCAGTTGCAGCCAAAATGAAGTATGATGCATGTTTGTTATGAAACATTAGCCAAGTAATACAGTCTAAAAAAAGATTAGCTCTTACCTATGTATTCAAACTCCTCCTTCAAAGCCATACCATTGTGAGAAAAACACTGCTGACATATAAGGGCATACCTAGAAAACATGAACAATATATAGTAACATACCTTGAAGCAATAGCATGCTTAAGGGAGATTTTACCTCACATATTGGCTAATATCTTAGACCTTTTCTTCCAAAAAGTCATTTCCACAATGAAATTATTAACCTTGAAAGCAAACTAAATCTGTAGATTAAATAATACTTTGTGAAGTTGCTTTAATCACAGTGAAATAGTCTCAGCTACACTTTTAACTACAGTTCAACATATTTTTAGTATCATCAGTGTCAGAAAATAACATCCAAATTAAGCCTTTATTTCATTAGAATACAGTTAATATGAAAAGTAACCATAGTAAACATGTTAAGTTCAGATATGTTTGGAGAATTCTGAAGGCAACCTGAAAGACGTTTATAACAGATATAAAGCTAAAGTGCTGAGGCAAATGTTTTCTCTTTTTTTAGTTCAAAACATAAGCCATTCACCCACTTGAGCACAGCTCTTTCTTTGTATCACACAGCTAATATTACTCAGAACAGAGGTTAGGTTTGCCCAAATATTACCAGCTTCCCTGCAAAGATATTTCAAGTGAAGCATTAAGAAAGAGCCATTTCTCAATTATGAAAATTTTGGACAAGTTCACTCACAACTCTTTTAACCCTGACATGGCTCAAACAAAAAGGTTAAGAAGCTTCCTTTCCCCTAAGTGCTTAGGTATTTCTTAAAGAACATTTACCTGTTCTGAGGACCATCACCAACCAAATATTCAATAACTCTATCCACAACTCCCCTTTCTCGAGGAAGAACAGGTCTTGCCAAAGGGGGGCCTGGAGGATGAAGACCTAGAACATAAATTATATCAAAATTATTTTCCACTGTATAAATACGTATTATATTTTATTGTGTGTGCTAGTGTTACAAAATAATTACATCAATTTAATATACACGGATATATTTCTTACTCCACTCAGAAAGCGGTAAGATTCTTCTACCCACAATAGCTCAAAATTCTTCTGCTGCTCCTTTAGCTTATAATTTTATTAAATCACTCCATTTTTATACCTTGGACATGTAATTAAATTTATAATTTTTAACAAACTTCACGTATCAATAGTATTCAATTGTTAACAAAAAGAGGCTTTTTAAGAAAGAAAAAATTAACTAAGGTATCTTCATGTACACTCAACTCTGCAAATTTGCCCTTGTAGTTTACACCAATAAATCTGCCAAAATCAATGGAAACAGTAGAAGAACTAGAGATCATGCAACCTGGTGTGCTAGAAGGTGTCCTGTCCATGGCATGGTGGTTTCAAAGAGATTATCTTTAAGATCCCTTAAAATCCAAACCATTCTATGGTTTTATGAAGATGTCACCACAGAAATATCCCCTGGTTTCTGTGTAATTACTATACCACATGAGCATACTCTCAGTGTGCATTGAGCCTATACATTAAACCTGTCCAGCTGTTTGTCATGTTGGTAATCCCACATTTAATGACAAGCTGGATGCTTTCAGATTTATGCTTAATCAAAGAAGCCAGAAGGCCACCATAAAGATACTATTTCTCCCATGTATTTAACAAACTACTATCAAAATAAAACTCCTTAAAGAGCAGGTAAGAGCCATGGTTGATTCTTTTTCACCCCTACAAACAGCAGTTAAACCAGAACATTAGCACAAGTTTCTCTTTCCACAAAGTTTTAGAACATCTAGTCCATTGTACAAGACCACTGCAAACTACCAATTTCCATTTCTATAGCTTTGAGTTTTTATGTCTCCTTTCTCTTGCAGCCTTAAAACAGAATAAGTCAGGCCTAATGTGAGAAACTCCAGCCTGAGCCATTCCAATGCAATCATTCAAGTAACCAAGTATGGAGAGGAAACATTTCACATTTAAGCACAGGAAGTATTATGTTACAGTACTTCCAACAAACAGTCCTGAGTGTAAGATAATGCAGCACTTGGGGGAAGAGAAGGGAACACTAAAAACCTATTCCCATAAGACCTTTATGAATTACATTCAAAGTCCACAAAACCAACTAAACAATGTTTGAGTAGGACAATGAACCAGTCTTTCAGAACTCTCCAACTGGGACAATACGGTTCAGCTTCAAGCCACTCCAAGACAAAATTGTGACCCCTTACAAATAAGATTTGGTTTAAACCATTGACAAAATTACTTTTAAAAAGTAAATTTTAAAAAGTAAAAGTCCTATGCAAGCTCAAGATAGCTAAGAAGGTTAGACAAAAAAAAGAAATCAGTGAGTATTAGCAGGTTTCATCCTGAAATGAGAATATGGCAACCTGAAGACCCGTATGAACTAAGTTTATGAAATTCATGGAAATTAAATACTGAAGGTGCAAAAAGAAACCAGGGTTTTCTCTGAGAAGAGTTCTGGCTTATAACTCTTCTCATTCTATCCAGTAAAAACAAATAGAGAAACATCATGGCTTAAAAGACAGCCTTTTGTGACTACAGAAGTCAGCCAAGGCTTCTCTTTTCGATTTGCTGTGTGTTTCCAGTGTTCTTCAGGTATGACCAATAAACAAAGAGGAAGCTAAAGGGTAACACAAACTAAAATCACTGTCTCAATATACAAACGTAAAACAGAAAAACACACTGCCTAAAAATGCAAAATAGGATTTTTTAAAAATCCAAAGGACAACTAGGAGAGTATAGTCTTTTAGTACGTTGAATTAATTCAGAAGGACATTTAATTGAAAGATAATGTGTTAAAAACAGTTGACTTCAAGCTTTTCAGGATTGTTTAGATTTCATTTTTTTATAGCAACTTAGCCAGGGACAGGATCAGGACATGCACAGTCCTAGCTTCCAGCACGTAGATAAGCATTAACATAGAACATGTACCTCCTAAGCAGAGAACTCACAGAATATGCCGAGTAGGAAGGGACCCATCTCGATCGTTGAGGCCAATTCCTGGCCCGGCACAGGACACCCCAAAAATCACATCATGTACCTGAGAGCACAGTCCTAACACTTCTTGAACTCTGTCAGGCTTGGTGCTGTGATAACTTACACTGGGAGCCCATGCCAGGGCTCTGGGTGAAAAACTTTTCCCTGATACCAACCTAAACATCCCCAGCTCAGCTTTGTGCCATTTGTTTGGGCCCTGTCACTGGCCACCAGAATGAAGAGATCCTAATCTTTAGGAGAACAAGAAAACTCATTCACATAATACTGCAATTTACAGCCCATCGCTTAAGTATAAAAAAAATCCATACTCAACACAAATGTTTTTAAAATACGCTGTACTTTCACAAAGAAGAGAAAATAAATTCAGGAGATAAGAATCAGTGAATGCATTTACAAGTTATCCCTGTATTCTGTCCACAAGTGGGAACCTAGACCAAGAAAACTGTCCCAGCAGCAAGATGGAATAAATTCAGTGCAATATAAATTGCATTCTGCTAAAGCTGTCCAAAGTGGAGGTCAGGCAAAATTCATTTCCTAGAGCTTTACAAAAACCTGAAAGATCCAATACTTCCATCAAAAAAAGGGCTGATACTGCAATAAAATTAAAGCCCTAGAATAATTTTATGAATACCCAGTTTACACTCAAATATTAACTTAGGCCTTTATTCAGAAGGCCAACTTTTCATATAACTTGTAAATCACCAATATATGAAGTTTCTAAAAGTCAATAACCAAAGCAAAAATTAAATAAAGTAGAATGAAACATCACAACACATTCCATCAACAACTTCAATTACCTGCCTACTAATAACTCAAACCAACCATCTTGGTTCTCATGCTGTTATGGACACCAGTAATTAATACAAACATCAAAAGCAATCATTGTAGAAAGACTGGTCACTTTTGCAAAGCTTGGCAAACTCTCAACTACCTGCTGGTTATTAATTTTCAAACATATGGGAGCTCTGTGGTAATACAGGTTAAATTGATTCTCCCCTACAAAATATAGTATAACGAAAATTAATTATTAATCTTCTGTAAAATAGAGATAATTAAGGCCATTCATATTTTGTTGCAGGCCAAGCATAAACTCAGATGCCATATTATTCTTATAGATACTGAATTTATGAACTTTTCACTACAGCTACATGACTGAGATCTTATATGCCTCGAAGGTATGGAGAAATTCAAGAAAAGAGAGAGCTTCCACATTAACTAACTATTGCAGGGGCTCCCACTGTTATCTATGGCAAAGTAAAATGTTAAGTCAAAATTCCAGATATTTAGTGGGGGAAAAAGTGCCTGTAAGGCATTATCACAAACACTACATTAAAAATTTTAAATCACAAATATTGGCAACTGTCCTTTCAAAGAAGTCAGTTACTTGATTTTCCTTCTTCCTCTAAAATATTTATGCAGTAAAGGCTGAATTTCATCCAGCTTATTCAATGTGCCTGAATCATCCCCTAAGAATAAAGCTATTAAACAACTAATACTTTATTCTACAGTCAGCTTCCTTAAAAAGGAGCATGCAATTTTAAACTCATTATGGAATTTTTGGTAATCAGATATCAGTAAATGTGATTTGCAACCAAATGACCAATTTCCTGGTGCAAGAAGCTTATTTCTGGTACTTCAAGATAATCAAGACTTACTAATAACTTGACTTTACAGTTCACTTCAGGGATAAAAACAAATTTATCAGCTTCATAACACAGGTAAAGAATTACTAACATCAAATAAGGCTGAATGGAATCTACAGAGAAGGGAGATCACAACTTTCCATGACAACTTTATTCCACAACACTAAACAACAGGAAAAGGCATTTTAACATTCAGCTTCCCAGGAGCTTAGAGAGCAGGTGTCAATATATTATCTACAGCTCTGCTTTTTGATTGTATCATGGAAGTTAGTAAGGAAGGACAACAGTAAGACTTAAGTAGTTTCAAGTAAAAATCAGGAACGTAGGGCAGAGAAATAAATTCTTGATCCCTGTACATAGAGCAAAGGACAACTCCACGTTAAACTGGTGCTCATGAGATTCTTGGCAAGTTGTGCCCTTTCTATTTTCAAGACAGCATTTTATCTCCTTTCTTGCCTTGTGATCCAACTTGTCAAACATCCCACACAGAATGAAAGGCCTGGCACAAACCCACACACAGCTTTACCACCCTCAAGGAAAATGAGAACGGTGCTGCCCACCCAGAACTCTCAAATTATGCAATCCTTCCAATGCAATTTAGTTCATATTCTATTTATTAAAAGCCCATCCCAACTGAACACCAAATAGGAAATCAAGGGAAAAACATTTTCAGACTATGAAACCAAATTTTAAGGACTACTCATTCCTACCAGATTTCAACCTGTTGCTAAACCTTGGACTCTTATACTAAAATAAGAATGCCTTTTAGTATTCAGCTACAACACAGACAACTTTTCTGTTGTATTTGGTATTCCACACTTTAATCTAGGAGTATAGGCTGCATGACTATACCTTCTAGAGTAAAAATTTAAATAAATGTCAAGATCCATGTTTAAAAAAATATGTGCAGGGTTTAGTGAGAAGCATGAATGTATTCTGAAAGTGTTCTCCTCTGCACCTGATTTATATAAGCATAGAGCTCTTCTAAACTAAGAACATAAAAAGGTATGCTATATTGTTGACTACAGAATACTGCAAAGTTTTATTGCCATTTAAACAAAGAAGCCATAACAGTTAAATGAGCTCAGGCAATAGGTTTCAGCATCACAAGGTGCCAGCTGTAAAGAGTTATGGCTAATTGAATATGGAACTCCTGCTTAATCAGATAACTGCTCTGCTATTTCCAAATGAAATGCCATTTCCATACTGTCTGAAAATGGCCTCTTTTATTGGTAACCAGAGAAAACAATATAAACTGTAAATAACATTAAGTGCTGTGTTTACCCATTCCAGGCACTGAAGTAGCAGGGGATCCAGGGCGCCGTGGTAAAACGTTTGATTGCAAGGATGGCACAGCAGCTCTTTCTGGGAGCCCGCTCACAGCTGGGCCCTCTCTCTGCAGGGTAGGAGATGCTGGAACAGGGGACTTGGGAGAGCCTTGTTTAGGAGTTGCAGGTGGGGGTGTAGAAGCATTTCTCTGAGCTGCAGTCCTCTGACGAATTTCTGACAAGAATACGTACATACTGAATTTAATATCTAGCATAAGCAAGATATTAGTAAAAGTGCATTAATATTGTTATACCAATTAGCAAATTACAGAATCAAACAAAATCAGGAGGGTCTAAAACTAAACATCATCAGCTGAGCATTAAGCTCATAGAAGTAAATACCACACAGAAGTAAATACCAGATAGAATACTGTATTTCAATTACCATAACTGTTAAATACTTCAGGCAAAATTCCTCTAGAAGGAAATTAGAAAACAGAATCACAAAGTATCTGCTAAGGCAGAACATTGGACATACAAACAGCTAGACTCAAACCACAATGTATAGAATTGAACACTTTTTACTCAATGGCTTAAAAATGCTTTCAAGTACTTAGCTTTCTATGGGACCAAAACTACTTATTCAGTATCTAATATGCTCAGGTTACATGCCCAGAGTTATGAAAAAAAAAAAAAAAACAGATTGGATAAAGGAAACCATTCTAAAACCAGAAGGAAATGCTTCATTTTGGTGATATAGTTTCACTGACCTGTTTCAGTAACCCCATTATCAAACCACCTGCATGGATTCTCACAAAGCAAGAATGGGCTCTGCCAGAACACGACCCTGCTTTTACCTCTTCTCACACCACTACTGTTAAATCACAATCATGAAAAACTTAATATTTTTCCTCAGTTGTTCTTACATGAAGCCAAATATCACCAGAGTAACATACCATGGTTTGAATTCTGTACTAGTCATGCAAGCCTGAGGTTCACACGCTATTGCAACAAATGAAACAAAAATGTAACCATTACTTAAAGTCTGCTGTTATTTACATGGTTAACAAGTAGCAGGTTAGTCTCTACAGGGAAACCCCAATAACACCCACACCTAAAGCTGTAATACCCCACAGTTAGTGTAAAGCACTGTGCCACTTCGAAACAGCTTACATGTCTTCTTCCACAACAAATGGAATTTAACACTACATTTGGACTTTAAAATCACTTCCACAAGTCTCAAGATTAAAGAGATTTTATCTGCTGACTTTGTGACATGTTGGAAGAGTTTAAATGCTTAGCAGCAAGTTTCCAGGTCCACTGGCTACCAGCCACTGAAGATGGGTGTGCTGAGTCTGAAGGAATGATCCCTGTTCCCAAAAGTAAAATTCCAGCATGCTAAGCTCCTGCTGTGGGTAGAGGAGGTGAGCATGCTATGTCAGCTGGCAGCAGATAAGTAAGAGCTGCTATCTCTGAAGCACTAGGCCAAATGTAACGGTTCTGTGGGAATACAGCCAATCCAGGGCCATGAAAGTTGCTACATGCATAGGTTATGGTCTTGACTACTTATCTGTACATATAAATAGGGTTAATACACAACCACAAAAATTCTTTGGAATTGCTACTTTAAAAACTACAAGTTTAAAACTACGGTCTTACTAAAAATCCATCTAGATAAGTTTTCTACAAAGCAGAACAAATCACTACTTTTCCCCTGCTACATCATGTGCATGGCTGCATTACTTCACACAACTTCATTGGCAAAATTACACCAGTCAATGAGTCTGAAGGTTCTGCATTTTAACTTGATTTTAACAAGTGTGCTTGCCCCCTCACTATTTCAGCTGCTCAGAATCTGGCAACTGAGATTAAATGGTGAGGTAGTTGCAGAAATTCTATCAGCACTTCCTTAGTGACTGGCTTCTGGTTTGAAAACTGCTCCTGTATTGAGAGTTTTATATGAAGTAAGAATTCATTTATGATGAACCTCCCCATTCACATTCTTCAAGATCTTTTTGTGAGAGCCATAAGCAGTAACCTTTCAAGTCTTACTACACTAGGATAACTGCATTCTCTCTATGTCATCTGACCAACACGCATGGCCCATCTCCAAATACAAAATACTGATTAAAACCTATTATTTATAGTCAAGTGTGCGTTATAGTTTCCAGTCATGTGTTAGTTTCAAAAATTAAGCTAAAAGGCATGCAATTTCTCAAGTCTTCTCAGGTCCACATATGAACAAAAAATGAGTGATAAATATAAAGCCTAATTCCACTTGTTCCAAAATCATTTTAAACATCTGTAAAGACATCTTAGTCCATTCTTTTTTCATTATAAAACCCTCTTTATTATTGTTTCACATAGAAAAATGTTCAAGACCATTACTGTAAACTCTACATATGGATGTTACTTTCACATTTTGAAGGCTGTCTTTCTAGATCATGTGGTTTAAGCATATTGATTGTTTAAGAGTACTGAGTCTGTTTCAATAGGTCATGGCTATGTTCACATTTATTCTGAGCCCATAATACATTATTTCTAAGCAATTTCCATGCCGCCTGCAAGAGCTTTGCCCCTTTTGCCTGTTCCTTCTGAAGGGTCATTTTTGGCAAGACTTCTTTAAACTACTTTGAATTAAAAAGATACTGCTACTTTAATGACTCTTTCCCCATATTTTTGTTCCTATAAAGATGCTGAACCAGTACTTTACAGTAAGTATTAGAGAGATATGCTTCAGTAGTTTTAGTTTCATTACAGAGTTAAGAATGCAAGACTCATTGCTAGTTTCCACAAAATATTGGGTTATTTACAATGCCTTTTTCCCCCTCTTCACTTAGAAGTTCACTTGGCTTTCATTCTATTCTGTGATTCATACTTAAGAGAATTTGCCAACCCTCTGCTGCTCCCCAAGTAAGAGAAGTCACCAGAATCTGCATTATGAGAAAGTGAGAAATGCTCTTCTTGGCACAACCAACAGCCCGTCCATCCCAGTATTGCCCTTCATAGAGTGGCTGCAGATGTTATTCAGTGACAACACACAAACCTGAATTTCTGATGCTGACATTTCTGATACCATCCCCAGGATCCATAAATGGACAAGGAGACTACAGCCCTGTCTCATCATTTTAGTATCACATACAGACCCTTTACCCATGAACTCCCCTAATTCCTGCTCTGCACCTCCATTTCCACAATAACAGCCTTAATACTCTTCTGAAGTAACTGAATATTATCTATATACTTCTCAAATTGCCTTAGCATGCAATGTATTAAAAATGACCCTTGTGCAAAGTTCTTGATTTCCATAATTCCAAGTTGCACAACTTAGCTAAGAAACATGTCCACTGACCTCAACACTAACACAATTTACAGCTACTGCTGATGTAGTTTTAATGAAGTTTTGACATTTTCCAAGGATTTTCTTCAGTAATGATATTTGTCTATCCAAAAGTCAACAGCATGAAGACAGATGAATATCTTAAAAATAAAACTTTTATTCTCCAAACACACTACAGTTCAAATTCTGCAGTTACCAGCATTGGACACTTCAGACATAAGCAGACACATTACTTAAGAGGTATCTACTCAACTCATGATTCAGTATGAGCTCTTAAAGACTATTACACTACTGCAGTGGTGAGGCAGTGACATGTTTCATGTTTACACGCCTAACTATTTTATTTTTTCCTCCCTTCAAAACACCTTGATTTTTGTAGAGAATAATATATTATTTTCATAGAGCTACACTACACTGCAGGTCAATATACAGTTTACATAACTTGTTGGCTTTAGTATTGAAGACCAACCAAGCATTTTCTTCCTTCCTCCTCATGCCTATATCCATCCCACAGCCTGCAACCATCTTTTATTGCATTATTTTTAATTCAGGTCACAGAGTGATCTCATTTACAATACACCCCTGCAAACAGTCATATTAAAATGAAAAGAGCAGGTACCAACAACAGGATACTGCTGATGAATATTTCACTGAAAATATATATTTACCCTATTTTTCTCTATGGCCAAAGTACTAAAGTATATATATACATTGACTGTACTCCTCAAAAAACATTACTGAACAGATACAATTGCATTTAAATTTTCAAATTCCTTTCCTTCTGGATTTTGTGATGTTTTTATACCAAACACAAGATCAACCTAAATAATCTGTTAAAATACCATTACCTATTTCAGCAGTGCATGTCAAAATCACAAAAACTGCAAGAAGTGCTAAACACACAGGAAAATTGGGCTGCTACCAGTTGTTTTTCTAAGAATCAACTATTATGCAATACTGATTAAACCTTTGGACCAATTAGTATGATGTGCAAGCTTACTCATTTCAACCAGTAAGTAAAAGCCATACAAACAAACTAACCTTTCATCAGCTGCCTCATACACAACATTGTCCAACTTGATTATGTATCAGTTACCATTTATCATCTTTTCAAAAAGACTCCATTACAGAGCAAGAAAATGAGCTCTGTTGCTTGGCTAGCTTGTACCCAAAGCAAGCAAAGAGAAGATCAGGGAAGCTTTAATGTTAACTTATTAACAGGTATTTTATTATTCCAAACCACTCTAACTCTACCACATACTACATACACCAAATTATACTACAACCACATAAAGGTGTCATCTAGTTACAGTAAGTTATATACTGCACAGAACAGAAGCTAATATTCATTTTTGGCAGATATTTAGTGTGAACAGCCATAAGCTAGTAGGTTTTTTGATAGCTAAAAATTGAAATAATTACTGCATATAGGAAGAATTATTTGGTAAGTAAATTTTATTTGGAAATTAAGTCCCCATAATTTCACAAGCCAAAGGCAAGCACAGCTTGTCCCTCTTGAACTATAACGCACCTCCAAACCACAATAGTCTGACTAACTACTTAAATGGGGACAAAAAGTTGCACCAATTCCAAATTTAATGTGTTAGAGAACAGATCAAACAAATTAAAATAAATTTGTGCTGCATATGAGCAAATTTGCATTGACTCATAGAATCACTTAGGTTGGAAAAGACCTTTAAGATCATAAAATCCTACCATAAGCCATGACAATTTACAAAATTTATTTTCCAAAACCCTTTGAAAGTTAAACTACACTTTTATTCAGGATCAAGCAAGAATGTCCATGCACCCCAAAAAGTTGAATCTGTTTGAAAGAGAATTGTACATTTTCTCAGTTGTGTCCCCACTTAGAGGTTACTGGTTCACACCATGACAGTCTCAGAGAGCACTCTCTGCAAATGTAACTGTACTGAAAGATTCCTTCCACCAAGGTCATGAGACCAATTTACAGCTAGCTCTAAATAAAAAGTTCTAAGCACAGATAGTGTGGGCAAACTCCTCAGCCACAACTGTTTTTCACATATCTGTTCATACCACACCTATTAACACAGACCACAGCCTACAGTGACTGGCTCTCAGAAACAACTCTAATTCTCCCAGAATCTCTCCCTCCCAGTCCTTCTATTAACAGTCAAGACACCACCAACACAACACAGCACAGGCTGGATCCAGCTGATCTGCTGTTGTCTGACTGGATCAAAAGCAGGGGCACTACACTTTGGAAACCCAACATGCACAAGACTAATTCACAGACACTGACCAACTCACTTCTCACCACTGCTCCTTACACAGCCTAGGTAGAGGGGAAGAGATCAGTCATGTACTTCCTATGGAGTTTCAAAACTGGTGCTGCTCTCTCTTCATAAAGCCAGAGTGACTAAAGACTTGTCACTGTTTAATTTATTTCTATATAGAAACACATTTCCAGGCAGTTTCATCCCCTGGTCAATGTTACTTGCATTCTGCTAAGAGATCTGTCACCCTTCTACTGGACTACTGGAGTGACTTCTAACATAGCTCAAGAAAGGATGAATTCTACAAAGAGTTTAAAAAGAGCTAAAACCAGACTACCTACACATTACAGGTATAGCAGAGAATTCTTGGCAACCACCCACGAGCTGTATCAAGGCAGAGAAAAAACAGGGTGTCAGAATGGCCCTTCAGCCTGAACAAAACCATGAATGCTGCAGAAATGGAGTATGGGAAAGACAGGTAAGGAGCAAACTTGAAAAAAAGCTGTTGTGTCTAAGACAATAGAAGAGATTAAAGCTTCACTATTGAGGTACTGCGCTGCAACTCTTCACGGTCAATGTCAACAAGTAAGGATAGTTTTAAAGTATTTTCATGGCAATTTGAAGCTAAGCAAGAAGAACAAAACAGAGGATTTGATGATGCAGCTTATAAACACCTTTGTTAGTTAATCCAGGTGCTCTGCACTGAGCAAAACAAGTACTTTGAGTGAAAAATGGGAAAAATAGAATTTTGGTTACCCACAAGAGTTAAACACAAAGTTGACAATTCTAATACTAAACCAATCTGTATTTCATGAAAAACTATGCATATCACATTCTGCAGTTTATTTTGAGCATCAGCCCTTTCAGGTTATAACAGCAAATTAGTGACAAAGATTGGCCTTAAAGTGAGAGTACAATCCTCAGTATTAGAGTACCAGGCAGACTTTATACTGTGTTCATACGAGCATTTTCAGTTTAACTACAGCATATTTCACACTCAACCTTAACAAAAATTAACAGCTGTCTGTCTGCATAAGTATTTGCAAAAATACCACATTTTTAATGTAAGTATTCTACTGTGTGTGAGATCTGTTGAGTTTTGAAAGTTGTGTGAGCAATCTAGAAACAAGGCTTCCTTGAAACACATTCAAGCTTTTCTATTTTATTTTATTCAATGGCACCTTTAAATGGAACAATGTAAACCAGCAAAGAACTGTCCACTCTTTGCAACTACAAAGTAGTTGAACTATGCACCAGCTTCTTATTCCTCTCTGGGCACCAAATAGATGTAGCTTAAGCACTGCATTAGGGAAGGTCTAACTAGCCATAAATAGAAACACAATTGAAAAACTAAGTCAATGAACCTTACACAGGAGTTGAACACACCTTAGGATTCTAGAAAAGTCGCAAGTTTGCCACAAGAAGTTCATTTTCTCTCAGTTTTAACATCAAGCAGCATTAAATATCCTGCTGTCTAGAACATCAGGCTTTAGTAATAGATCCCTTGCCTGAAAAATACAGAATGGTAATGGGCATAGCCTAATGAACAGTCTATTAACCCTAAATAGAGGTCAATTGATCTACAAATTTTATCATAGACAGACTTCTAGACTAGAAATTGCTGTGAAAGATGAGTATCTATGCTAAAGAGCACCCGTTTTACAGGGCTATTACCTTGTCCAGGTCTTGGGGTTGCAGATGTTCCAGCAGATGGTAGTTCAGTGTCCTGCCAATTAATGATAAATAACATTATCTGAATGCTCAGCTCCATAGTACCTTTCATATTACATCAGTATCAATAACAAGACTCACCTTTGCACTTGATTCTGGATCAAACCTTTCAAGGATTAGTTTAGCATTCTTGTAGGTTTCCTTTTCCATTACTTCCTCAAGCTGGAAACAGAAAGGTTCCACACATCAATAGATAATTTTTCAAAGTATTTCCCCCCACCATAGCCTCCTATTTAGAAGCATCTAATCAACGTTACCAAAAGGCAAAGCCCATTCATGAACCAGTAGCATTTCCAGATACCTGAGGATTTGTTGTATTCAATGGAAAATAAATTTTGCTTTCAAAAATAGTTTCCAAACTCTAATGGACTACTTGTACTTAACAGCTTTATTGCAAGGAAACACCAAATATTGCTAATTGTTTACATATAATGAGGAGAATAATTACAAGCACCAACTTCAATAATGGAATGTGCAAAAATCTATCAGCCATCATTATTGGAAGTTATTAGACATGACAAGCAAATGACAGGCAATTCCTTAGATTTATTTCCTCATAGCACTTAATGCTATTAATTTAAGGAAGGTCGTTAGCCAAGTGCTTTACAGAATAAAGTCCCTGTGCCAATTAACTGCTGTCAGCATCGATTTTAGATTATTTATTAGCAGAAGCAATTAGCTTGCTGCAAATGCTGTGAAAACTCACTAACTAGAGAACAGCCATGGAATTTGCTCAAATTACTTTAAAGGCTGGATCTACATCTTTACAGCAATTCAAACTGCTTTTCAGAAAAAAGGAGCACGTTAAGAATTTAAATAAAAAATTTACTGAGAACTATGCATACTTTAGGGAGTGCAATTAAAGCACTTCATTATTACAGCGTTTTATTTACAATGCACTCAAGTGGCTTTATAGCTAATACATGGGCTTAATTAAAAAAAGTAATCACTAGTAAAGTATCGTTTTAGTGGTTAACAGCCAACATCAGAAGCAGCTTAACTATGAAACTGAAATAGCTGAAGTTATGACAAATACCTAACATGGATAGAAATTATAATACATTTTACAGTATCTTAAGCAGACCTTTCTTCCTAGATATGCTGACTAATGGCCATGTTCAGCTAAAACTGGAGACTTTGTTTGTTCTGAAGTTTGCTGTTGGCATAAACTGCAACACTGAAAAGGTCAGTGGTCAAAAAATTAAATTCTCTCAAACTCATTTATCACTGCTAAAATAACAAATGGTGCAGGTTAACATGAATTTTATGCCATTATTTAGCTAGTGAGAAACTAAAGGTTCAGCCATTGTGCATCCACAGACTGTGCAGGAGTTTTGCATTTAGACAGACCTCAGGATTACAAATAGACCTCAGAAGCTAAATAAAAATTCACTCCATTTAATGGCTACTGTGTATTCATTTAACACTCACTCCTCCACACATTTCTTGAAGTTTGAGGCAAGGAATACTATCCAGGCTGTTAATTAAGGACTGTTGAAACAAAAGGGAGTGAAGAAGGAAGTAAAAAACAATTTCCTAGACTTGTATTTCAGCACCACTTTGGAGTTAACCCACTAACTTCGTAAAACAAATACCACACAGTGCAATAAGAGCAGAATTAATGATCTAATAGGAAAAATAAAGTATTTATTGCTTACAGAAGTAAAAACTGTAAGACAGACTTTTATACAAAGGGGTAAGGCTAGTGAGGTGAAGCAGCAAAGTGGGGAAGCTTTAACAGTCAGTGCTAGTATTTGTCTGCCAAATCAAAATTTCAAAAACCCAATTCACTTCACATCAATGAACATAAAATGTATACTATTGTCTGTATAGTCAAAGAGAAAAATGAGTAATAACTTTCTGCAGGACAAAGTGACCTTTAGGGGAGAGAAAAACCAGAATGCTCCACCATCACTTGACACTTTCTTTATCTAAAGCACTTCTTGCCACAGAAGTATTAGATAGTATAGTAGCTATTTGTGGATACATAAGTTTTGCAAAAACAGTAACATTATTTTGAAACATAATTCAATTCTCACCACAAGATTCAGATGTTGAAGTTAGCCTCCACATCACATAGTTTTTGGATAATTCAACAAGTTACTCTTCATATTTTGAAATTCATATATAGCTTTAAAATTCTAGTAAAGCTAAATTTGAACAAGAATTCAGTATCACAACTGACTCTTTACAAATTTATTGAAAATATATAGAAATTGTCAGGATTTCTACAGGCATATCCACATTTCTCATGCTTTCGCTAATAGAGTATACTTTTCTAAAATAAATTGAAATTTCGCTGACAATACCAAATAAAGAATCAAAAAGGACCAAGTTTACTTACTGTGAGCAAATCATTGTAAGTACCAGAGGAAAGTAAGAGCTTGTGTAAAATTTAAATATTACTTCTGTGCTTGCATAGCAGAGAAAACTGGCTTTTTTGCCAACACAGGAAGCTCATTTATGAACACAAACCAAGACACTGACTTCTGGAACATTCACCATCCGGAAGCATAACCTTGGAAAGGTTAACTTGATGCTGAGCACTAACACAGCAAATTGCTCAACATGTTACTCTTTTTCCATAATGAAGTCTTCTCTGAGATCCAAAACTTCTCCTACAAAATAATTTTCTACTTTCTGCCAAGGGCTATCTCATAGTCTATCCTTATCAATGAAATTATAATGCTGAGCAACTCAAGTCACGAGTGAACTCTCTAAGACAGGTAATACCAGATTAAGCATGATTTTTTTCATTGAATTAATCATATATTAATAAAGAAGTATGGCACCCTATTCTCTTCCTATGAACAATTGTATGGATGAACTACTTCCCAACAGGCAACCAAACAGAATTCCTGTGGGAATGACATCAGCTGCCTAAACTGAATAGTATGAGTAATGTATTTTAAGCTTCTTGTAATGGCAATTTAGCAACCAAAGACTTAAGTACTGGCATGGTGCAAACCACTCATTATTCACCATACATGAGTTCATAAATTGGGAATTATGAATTGTAGTTGGAATTACCTCCAACTACAAGGAGATCTTTGTTAATATTCACATAAAGCCATGAAACTCATTTCAGTTTACCATTTAAAATATACCAGTACATGTAGCAAAAGTTTCATTAAAATCGGAAATGCATCATTTAAGTCACAGTAATTAAGTATTCTCTGAGCAGATCCATGCCAACATTAAAACCAACAAGGCAACTGACCCTTTGTCAGTAAATATGATTTTAAACTGTATTTTGAGTTTCCAGTTGCATATTTTCAGTACTCTAACCAGTTAGACAAAACTGGGCTTATACAAGAACCAACTCCTAGCAGAGCTTTTATCACATACTAAAGTTATGAAAATATCAATGGTTGTCTACACCTAGAAGGCTGAAGACAAAGTTGATTAAAGAGTAATTAATTTGAGTAACAGAACTCATATTCTGCATTTTTTCCCCATTACTAATGTACCTCCAAGGCAGTCTTGAAATCAGAATAGCTGGGTATTTTTTCCTATATTAACACATGCAGTTTCTAAACTCTTACCTGAAATGGCCTGGAAGTCTGTCAAAGTCTAATATTACACTTAGCCTAGTATTCAGAGTAGCTGAGTAAGCTTCAGCAAAGTTTAATTCTAAAATTAGCTCGGTAATTACTATACTAGCTTCACAACTTTGTCCTCAGGCTAAGAATTATCCCATCTTTAAGATGGGATCCAGGTAAACTCTCCACTAATTCCCAGTTGTATCAGCTTAATACATGTCCTGTGCCCTTGCTTTAATATGCTTAACCCTCTGAACTTGCTCATCTACCCATGCTCAGGCTTAAGGGCTGACATCCTCATTAACTGAGAAACTCTGAGGCCAAAATCACAGCTAAACAGTCACGAACACAACCACAGCATCCCTCCTTATGATCAAGGAGGGAACAAAGTTGTATCTTGAAGTAGAGCCTTAATTACAGCTGATGAACTTCATCCCTACCCCCAGTTAATAACTGAACAAGCTTTAAAGTATTCACTAGGAGAAAACCAGCATAGTCAGTTCTGTGAGAAGTATTCACTAGGAGAAAACCAGCATAGTCAGTTCTGTGAGAAGTATTATACAAACTTTGAGTCAAAGTACAGGATAGACAAAACTAATGGTAATTTCCAGATGAAGCATCTGTATTTGTCAAGTATTTTACCCACATGAGTATACATATGACTATGTCACCAAAGCCAGAAGATAAGTTAGACAGAAATTAATTTCCACTGAGCAGTCACTGCAAATGCACCAGGGCATTGTAGCAGATGAGGAGCTCACACCATTTACAGGTAAGCCCTGTAACCACCTTATCTCCCTTCAGCACACAAGCAATGTCTGCAGGGAGAAGGTGGGCCACATAACTGCAAAACACAAGCCTACTGTAACATTTTTCAAAGGGACAATTGTCTTCAATGTAACATTTATCCAGCAATTAGGTAGCTGAGCTGCAAAGTGAAAAAGCACAGGTGCTGCAGCAGGCTCAGTGCCTAGACAACAATTTGCATTAGAAATAAACAGGAAACACATAATTTACTTATCCTAAATACTTTGAGAACCACAATGTAAATTTCTTAGTAACTAATCCTATTTGCAAACTCACCAGCAAATCAGAATTCAACAAGAAAAAAACATCCTCTCTCTCCCAATTATTTCACTTGATTTTTGCTTTTCTAAAAATTAGCCAAGCACTCTTAAGGAAGTTAATCAAACAAAACAAAATCAAATCTGAGTATTACCAAAATGAAATTTTATAGAATACAATTGATTCAGTGTTTTTATTTACAACACTAATTATATTCTCTCTTGTTACCTGCATCCCCTTCCAGCTCATTTCAACACGTTCTGTTTCATGTATAATTATCTGATTTTAATGCTTAATTGAATATCTTAAATTATGATGAACCTCCCGGGTCCACCTTCTGAGTAAAAAATACTAACACTGCACTGATTCAAGAGGTTGCAGAAGTCCTCTGGTTCTGGTTCCTTGCTAGGAGCAAGGCACCCACAAGATCATGTGATAATCACAGACTCTAAAAAATAGCTGACTTACACATTATTGGAGTTCCCAGAACTCAGTTTCACTAATCCCATTTATAAGTTTGTCTTTAATGATTAAAGTTTGACTAGCATATATACTCATGGCAATTTATACTTCCAGGCTTAAATTCTCCATAGTTACACTATAATTTCATTCTTGTCTATGAAGTATTTATGCAGTTTTTTCATTTTTGTATTGTGCAGTGTTTCATCTTGGTTCTTCTACAGTATATTGTTTTGATGTTTTCCATATGCAAAATACACATTTAGGTTTTTCCTGACTAATCTTTTATTCGATGGCTTTTGTCCTAATTGCTTCTCACACACAAAAATTCAGTGTTACTAGTAGTTCTATTAAAAAAAAATCTTCATGATTACAAAAAACTAAACTTAAACTGAAATGAAGACTTTACATTTAAGATTCCAAAAACTCTTTCGTTCTCCACTGTGCTTTTCTGCTTCAAGAACTTTTGCTTTAAGGCTACCAAATGACTATGTTAATTGGAAATATTAACTGATTTCAGTTAAGCAGTTTTCATAAAATAAACTTAACATTGTTGTCATGCCCATGTCTTTCCTCCCTAGAAAATGTAAGTCTCTCAAACACCTTTGTAGCACCACTACGAGCAAAGGACACATCCATTTAAATACCAGCAAAATCCTCTTTACCAAAGGACAATTACATACTTGGGTTACAGGTTATCTTTCTTTCATCTACATTTTAAAAGTGATAAATCATGACACAATACCAGACTCTTACCCAACTCATTTTTGGTACCTTTGTTCTGGGTTTTTTATTAATTCAGCTACCATGGCAAAATCCAGAAGGTATGAGGTGAACACTTTGGGAAATTCATTAATAACAAAGCCTCACAATAAAATTTTGGCATTTCTGGAGGGAGGAGGAGCTGCTTTGGCAAGGTAGAGTTGGTGGGCAGAGAGTGTTTGGGTTGTGGCTGCTTTGAAATTTTGCCTTACAAGGCAGGTGAAGCCAACCATGTAAGAAAACAGCTTCCTCTCCCAACAAGCTTCCTTATGGAGTAATAAACAGAGAGGAAACAGCTTCCAGTGCCACAAACGCCACAAAGAGGGCAAGTCATCCAAGACTTGGAATTTTGTCCATCCTAAATTTTTCTTACTGAGATTAACTGTTGATCAAGGTTGGTGCAAATATCTGGCATACACCAGTGGTAGTGAACCATAGCAACCATATTTTCTTGAAGTTTTACTTACTATTTTTTTCTTTTGGGATTTTAAATCTTCCAGCGCATCATCTAAAAGAAGGACATTATACATTAGTTTTCAAATATAAATTAATTTCAGCACACTCCAAACATTGATTTCACCTTGAGATATCAGGAAAAATTATGCATTGACCACTACCAACTCTAAACATCAGTAAACTTGGTATAAAATAACTAGAGTTTTTATGTGAAAATAAATCACTTAAAATGCTGAAACTGCTTATAAATTATAGCCCACTGTTATCACTTTACAGTTAGAACTATTAAAAAATTTTATGTACCATTTCCTCATTAAGCAAACCAATTCTAGCCAGTGCCCTGCTTTGACCTACATTAAAACTGGTACAACAATGGACCAAATACATTTAATCTCATGACTCAAAATACAGAGAAAAGCTTGAGGTCTAAGTATTAGCATATCTGAGTACCAGATTTACTGGCTTCAGTATTTCACATAAACCTCTTAACACATACTAGTTTCAAATGCCAGGTCAATTCCAAGCTTCAAAGCTCAATCTATTTCCTCCTTTCCATATTCTCAGACCACAGCAAAGCCCCCAGTTTTGTAAGAACAGCTACCAGAAGGTCATTTTTCTATTAAATGTTAAGAGACTGTTGCAACAGTCTAGCACAACAGCTAACCTCTGTAAGAGGAAGAGAAAGAAGAAAGGCCAAATGCATATGGGATTTTCCTGAAAGTCAATGTTTGGAGCTTGACACTCACAGAAAACTCACTGTAATAAACCATCACCTAATGCAGAAGATGCTCTCTCAACATATTAGCTTTCTACTACCTCTGTTCACAGCAAGAGATTTTAACAATACACTGTACAACTTTTTACCCTTTCTCAGCTCTAGTGAACATTGGCAGCTTACTTCCTGTAAAAATATACCTATTCTTACCCATTTTTAAAGACAGAAAAAGCTTCACAGAACTACAAGACACAAACTCAACCAAACTAAACACTTTTTTTTTGGATTTTTACTATTTATAAATGGTATTCCATACCATTCAAAGTTACTTCAGGAAAACTGCTACTTAAAATAAAGGGAAAAAAATAATTACTTGACGTTTTCCAGAATGTAGAAATCCATTTCCATCAAATACACCTCTTCATTAAATGTGCAAAATACTAAAACTGGCATGCACATATTTGAAATTATATTATTTATACAATAAAAGGGTAACTACAACCATCTCCATTTGTAAATAGGACAAGGAAAAAGACAACATTTAATCCTGGGATGGACCACAGAAGATGGATAATTCCAGAAAGTGTGCATCTGCAAATTACTAAGGTACCTCTTCTCACCAAATGTTACATTTATATTAAAACACAACCTCACATGTTGCCCCACAGATTAATAGCTTAAAATGTATTGCAATGCAGTGTGGTACCATGAAACCAAATAAGCAGCAGAATACAGCCAGCTATCAATGGTTGCTCAAGAAACTGCAAGTGCTTTTGGTACAGAAATGCCTAGAACATCTTCAAGCACAGCCTTCTAAAAGCAATGCCATCAGTTTCAAGTGTGGGCGTTTCCTTCTGATCACTTCACCTCCTGTATTCAAGAAGAACCTCAAGAAACACCTGCCCCTTAAGCATGGCCAAATGGCAATTACTGCAAAGTACTCTCAAGAAACCAACATATCTCATCTGCATTAAACCTACAGAAAAAAAATAATTCATACTAGAGAAGTGAACACCTGCAATATACCTCATTTATTTTCTCCAGCTTTGGGACAGATCAGCCTAAATCTTTAACAGTTGTTTGCCTGACCAATCCTAAAAACTGAAACTCCATCATCTCTCTGCATCACCTTCCCTGGAGTCTAGCCACAAATTTTCTTCATTCACAGCATCCTTCCCAAATCTGGTGTATACTGATTATCCAGCACAGAGCTTTACTGCATTAAATAACCACCTCCAGTGTCTCAGTATGTTACACTAACTTATCCCAGAATAAAAATTTGGTTTTGAGCCACTTGTTTGATAGTTTGCTCTCTCAGCTATGCTTTCTCCTGCTTTACTGCTTGAATCCTACATTCGATTTTTCTTTTTCAAATATAGGACTTTTATCTCTGAGGTAAAACACTTCATTTTCATCCAGTCTCTGGAAGCACACAGGAATAATCCCTTTTGGCATGTTCTATCATCTACTAAACCCTTTAAACACAGGTTCAACAAAAGCACCAGACTTGCCAGTATGCTCAAAACAGCAATAAAGACATTTTAGCAAAGTAGAAAAATATACTTTTTTTCTTATTCAGCCATGAAATGCAAATCATTCATTTCACCTTAGAAATGAATCACAGCACCACAGAATATATGGACAATTTTATTTCTACATAAAAATGTATGTTCTGTGCTTGCATATCAAATGCAAACATTCAGTTTAAGAAAAATTCTAAAAGTGATGTTTAACTTGTAAGCTGTCACAAATTAAATACATCATGCTGCTCTGCAAGTCATAAAACACAGTGCAACACTGAGGTTTGCCTGTATTATTGCTCACATCACCATGAGATATTGTTACAGGCTGGACTGCTTTCAAGGAAAGTCTCAAATGAATTCTAACTACTGCAGACAAGTGCCACAGATGCTGTTTTTAAATAGCATGCAGATTCATTCTAATGCAAAATTTAACAACTTTTTATATATATTTGAAATCCTCCATTACTTCTCGGTTTTGTTACATGACTTCCAATTTTCCTTAGCTCTCAAAAAAGCAGAAAAACCCACTTATACCTTTCCCACTCAGGAAAACATAAGTATGCTTTGGAGAACTTGGGAGAGAAAAGATATCCTGACAAATAAATTAGACATATCTGCTATAAATCTCTTCCCTTTTGTATAAGGATAACAGATGACTGCTGGAATACTTGTGAGATGCAAGTATCAAGGGAACTACTACTACTGTTTATACTTCCTTTCCCCTTGATCCTACTTTTACATCATATTTTATTCCATTCCACATTTGACACATGCAAAGACAGGAGAAAGTTAGCACCATTTTATAAGTGAAGTGAAAGATTAAGCAGTTTCCTTCCTGCTCTTTCATGAACTATGTGGTAGAAAAAATTTAGCTAATACTACTAATTTCAGTATCAACTAAAAGGCTACCCTTGTCCTCCTGGAAGCCAAATTATCCAAAGCATTTCTATTATCACAGCAAGCATTATCCTCAACTAGCTACATATTTAAAAATAAATAAAACACAAGAAAAAAGTACTTACTATTTCTTTCTGTCCGTTTGGAAAAGAAAAAAATTAGCAGAGTTCTTATACACCAGATTCTTTAGAAAAAAAAAAAGAATTACATTAATTAAAATATATTACAGTAACCATTTCTGAAGTCATTTAGCAAACAACATTTAGCAGATGAGATTTATTTCACAAATACAGACAAAAACCTTCAAACACTATTCATATAAAAAAGTAAAAAATAAATTAGCACCTTGTCAACAAGCTATCAATATTGCTCTAAATAAAGCATCTTTTCAATTGAAATTAACTGTTACTTAAGGCAGAAATACTAAAGCAGCAGCAATATCATCACTTGCTAAAAAATGTTCAGCTGAAAATTACTTAGTCATCACTTCTTATTTGACAGATTAATAAGGCATTTTATCCAAAAAAAGAAACTTACCAGTTCAGACCCAAAATTAAGGCCCAAGAGATTTATGGGAAGAATTCTAATACCAATGAAAACCATGTGATAGAGCTATTGTACAAATGCTCTCCCCAAGCAGAATTAACTGACCCAAGTCCTGGTGATTTTAGAGAAGCCTCAGTCTGCTCAGTGTCTGTAGGGTTTCGGCTGACTTAGCTGGAGCAGTTTACACCAAGATGAAGTTAAACTGATCTATGACCCTTTTACATTTGAAAGGTCTCTTTGCAATCATCAGGACTTCATTTGTTTAAAAGCTTAGAAGTGCTTCTAATATTAAGCTGACACTTCTCCTGGTAAGTTATTCAGTCTAAGCCAAGTGGCAAACCTCATCCACCAAGCCATTCCAAGCATCCAAAACCCTCCTAACGTTAATTAAATAATAGAGCCTAAACTAGCAATGCTTCATTTAAGAAAAAAAAAAACAATCTTAAAGGCTAGAAAAGTTATCTGATTAAAAGCATGCATAAGAAAGCAGGCAAAAGGCTCTAAGAGCTTTCATAATGACTTAATTCATAAGAACGTCTTCTGTATTTATACAATGGCTGCCCAGTCAGAAATGCCTTCAAGTATTAACAACACAGCCCAAGTCAGGCAAGTTGGATGAGGTATCTGGAATCTGAGAGCAGCCTATCCAAGGTAAGAGAAACAAAGAAGTTTAAGTATCCCATGTTCAAAGGTGTGCTATAATAACTGATCTAACAATACAGGTGGATTTATCCACTAACACAACACAAAATGTGTATTTCTAAAGTACCAGAAGAAATAAATGTTTAGAGGGTTTAAATTGCCTTAAATACCTTGTTACAAAGGCAAAAGTATTATTTCTTTTTAAATGTATGCTTAATAGTCTTCTATCTAAAGCTGTATTCTAAATATGAAGTAAGTCAGACATCATTAAATAAAAAAGCATTTCCTCTGTAAGAAATCTGAAACAGAAGTTTAATAGGGGATCATTTCAACCAATTTTACAAAAAAGAAAATATATTTCTTTGAAAATCAGAACATGCAAATTAAAACTATTTCAAATAAAAATCAGCTCAAGAAGAGCACCCTTCTAAAATGCTAACATATTTCTTCAACTTTTCAAATATTTCAGTATACATTTAAAATTAATGACGTTCTATTCCTAAAACTTAACTTGCACTTCCAACATCCATAACTTGCTGAGACCCTGAGGGACTGACCTAAGGCAGAAATAAGTTGGTGACTGACTGCAAGCTGGAAAAGGCAGACATACTCCAGTTTGATTAGGTCTGAAAAATCTCCAGAGCTATTACTGGGTGGCACCAGGCATTCAGCATGGAGTCACCTCTTGACCGAGAATAAAGACAAGCTGGCAGCTGCTTGCCATTCATATCTGCCAAAAAAAGCTGAAGGGGAATAGCTTAAGGGAAAAAAAAAATCTGATAAACAGTTGCAAGTCATAAGAGAACAACAGACTGATTCTAAGTGCTAGTAAGCTGACATCTAAATCTGAATTTTACAGAGAGCCATCTTGAGAAAAATAAGCAGAATTGGACAAACTAGAGAATAAAAGTCCAACATGTAAATTCAAACCACAGCACAAGAAGCCATCACCTTCAATAATAAAAGCTTTCATTTCTATACTAATTCTAACACATCTATGTGAAAGGAGGCTGGTAATACTTCCCCTTTTACAAGCCTTTCCTATCAGCACGAACAAGCCTCACACACTAACAACAAAGACTTTAAAATGCTTGTCCTTAAGAACAAAATTAATTCATATTGCTGCCAAAGATTAATTTGAGCTCTAATTTCTATATTAATCCTTTCCAGTCAAGATCCTGCTGCCCATGTATTTTCTCCACAGGAGTACACAACAGCAATATATCAGTATATTACAAATAATGACATACAAACACCATCTTCACCTTGGGGGTTTTCCATGTGTTACATTATGCTCATCAAACTTGCAAAGTCTCAAATATTTACTCTGACTTTGCCTTCACATCTAAAGCTAGGGCATCTACAAACCATGCCTTCATACAGAGGCGCTGTAAAAATGGAAGTACTTATGATCATTTCAGCAAATCAGTAAATGCACCATGCTCCCCATTGTTAGGGAAGATGCTCAGTAGGCTGCTCTCACCCTCCCTGATGGTCTGGAGGAAGGGAAGGCAGCAAAGCAGCTGTTCAGTGAGATGGGAGCCCTTTTTGTTACCTTTAGAAAAGTGGATTTCTTAGACAACAAAAGCCACTCATCAGGACAAGCAGCCAATCAGCTCAGTGGAACAAACATGTAGCAATACTTTCTCCAGTTCACATACAATGAAGTTTGTATATTTTCTTGTTGAAGAATACAGTCAGTGATTTTCCAGAAAAACAGCTAATTATGTAAAAGTAGTTTCCAACACACTTAGGGTGACAACTTTTCAAGTCCATTCTGTGTTAAAAGTCACCTAACACATAAAGTAAGTTCCTCCATTCATTCTTGTATTTTTTCCAGGTTTATACACTATATTTTACATGTAGATAACATACCTTTGGTTACTTCTGTATAGTAATGTTACTTCTCAAATGGCAATTAAAACAAAACCCAAGAAACAGTAAAAACAAAACCCTTGTGCATATACTACATTACCTTACAGCTGTTCAGACACAGCTCTCTAGCCCCAGCATAATTTTGATAAGCCAAGTAACTTTGGATGCTATTATCTTTTGATGATAAGACCTAGCTTTATACTAAACCCAGACCCACAAGACACATTCCCCTCAAAGAAAGTGTCTGCCTACCTACTTGAATCTATTTTAGAAGAAAAAATTCAGCAAGTTATGACATCTCAAGGATTGTCAAAGCAAACTCAAACCCCTGCTGAGATGTATTTTCCATCTCCTTTTATCAAAGAGACAGCAGTTAGAAAATAAAAAAGGCATATTTACTTACATCAATGGAAATGCAAAAAATGGAAGTGTCATTGTCAGCCTTGCTGTCCATTCATCAGGAAGACACCACAAATATACAATTAAGCAAGTAATAAGGTAAAGAACTGAGGAGTAGAGAAGAAGCCTTCCAACCCATAGTTTCTGTAGCCTCTGATTTTTTTCTCTAAATTCTTCTAATGTCTGTATTTCCTGCAAATAAACAGGGTTCAGCCTTATTAGTGCAATCAGTAAGAGGTTTTACTAAGCCGCCTTTAAATGTCTGCTAAAATCAGCCCTATCAGTCTGATACTTGATTAGAAAAGTCAAGCAGTTCTTTGATAAATGACAATATTTGCCCAAAGATAACTTTCACAGCATAAATACTCCATACTAATAAGGCTATGATATGGGCCACTTGCACCTTATTAGCAATTGCTAAGAAAAGTTAAAAATCAGCACTTTTTCACATTTGTAATGCATTAGTATACTTGGGAGAAGTGAAAAATACCAGAATCTTATGCATGGCAGTCTTTACTATCACAGAAGTCACTACTAAGCATACTCAGCATTCTAAAGCTTTCATCAGGTACCTGTGGAATGTTAAATATCTCTGACACTTTTCTACTAACATGGCAAATTGCTGGAACCTCTCCACCATTTTACTTGTTTTCCTTTCAGTACTTTTCTCACATTAAGAGTGAAATCATGAACACCTCTATGATGGTATATTAATAAATGATGGAGCAATACTCAGCTATGTTAACCATTCTGACTGTATTTCAAGTGACAACAGAAGTACTCACAGCTTCATTAAAAGGAAAACAAAAATATCAACAGTATATTTCAAAAGTTAATTTCCCCACAGAGTACGGACATCTGTCACAAATGCTGGTGAAAAATCACAATTGATTACTGAACAATTGATTACTATCCAGTTATTCTGCCCCTGACCTAACTTACTACCACTACAGTTAAAACTTGTACACATAAAACCATACACTGAAGCTTTTCCAATCAACCTGATGAATGGAACTTGCATTAGTGACATTTTCCTTTAGAGGGGACTTTAACAATTAGTTATAACTGAATTGTGTAATCAAGGCGGCTTCATATCCATTCCCATTTCAGGCTCTCTAAATAAATACTTGCCCTGCAGCTTCTCACTATCTATTATACAGTATTGGTATTTTTTAAATGACTAAACAGTAAGGGGAAAAATTATAACAATTTCTCTGATGTGCAGAATCTCTACTACTGGAATAATTACCAAAATAATTTAAAATTTCATGAGAGTATTTTACCTAATGAGAAAGAAATATATGACAGCAAAAAGGATTTTCTAAACAAAAAATCAAAGAAAACACCAAAAAAGCAAACACATACCTTATCTATTTTCTCTAATACTTCTACAGTGGAAGGCTTTGCCTGCTTACAAGGGAAAGAACAAAGATATTAATCTCACTTTTAAAAACTCAGTATTTTGTAGATTACTGTACATTAACAGTTTCCCAACAAAAAGACATACTCATAATAAATTAATAAATTATCTATTTTACATAAAGGTAAGAAGTTTTCCTACTTTAGCGTGACAAATAAAAAGGATTGTAATGAATCACTATTTTACAGCTGGCATTACTCTAACCTGAAAGCTCCTCTCCTACATCACAAAAAATGAAAATCTATAATGCTTCTACAGCAATAATGAATGTGTAGGTGGAAAGCAAAACAAGAACAGAATTGATGAGTGGCAGAAATAGGCAAAACACAGAGAATATAGAGGAAGCCCTAATCTGAGTACTCCAGCTTTTTACTACTATTCATCCCATATAAGGACACATGGTGTAAATAAATCATAAGCAGCTGCAAATAAGAGCTGCCATCACCAGTAAAATTCCCTATAGGAGCACCTGGAAATCCACCTTCTAGAAATCTTTCCTAATTTCTGAGAATTATCACACCACAATCTTTCTCCACCCTTCACACTACAAATTCAAAAGCCACAGCTCACACTGCATCACCCTGAAAGTGAGTTTCTATTACACAAAACTGACACTCCACCTGAAGTTGCACCTTTAATGGAGTTTTGTAGGGAAGACTGCAGTCAACTGCTAATAAGCAAAGGCAAACCTAGACTCAAGCAACTCACACCTGCCAGGAGAGTAGTCAGAAACCTCATGCCTCTTCTTCCTCATAAACTCAGTACACCACTCAACAACCAATAAAGCAGAGTGGAAGACAGACTTGTACAGGATTAAGTAGCTACCAAACCATTTGTTAAAACAGCCAGAAATGCTTCTGCACATACCCATTTTTATCTAAGTCACCAAGCTGTCAAGTCACAGATGCTGCAGTTTCTATCCCAATGATGCACAACAAAAGTATTTAGATATACAGAAAGAGTTAAAACTGTATTTTTTTTTTTTTTAAGGTAATCAAGCCAGTGCCAGACTGGTACTGCAAAGGAAATGAAAGACAACAGCAGAGTTTCACAGCTTAGTGATTTAGCAAAGAATACTTTTGGTCATGATATCTCTCACTACTGGACTTTTAATGACATACTCACAGGAAAAGTTCAGCACTAGCATTCAGCCAGCATTAATAGTCAACATGTCCTAGATACTCCCATCTTCTGGACTAAAGGTTATTACATTGTTACACAATGTTACTTACCCTCCATCTTGAAATTAATCCACCCATCTTCTATTGTGGACAAATGTTGGCAGAGCTATCAATCTTCTACAAGAATTCACAGCTAGAAATAAAGCATTAAGCACTTAGGAGTAATCTAACAACATGACCAAAGATTCTCAAATTCATTCCAACATCTTAAGAAATCAAAGTATTGTATAATGCCATTGTCTAGCTATCTACTAGCAGAGAATTCTCAAAAACACAGGCACAAATGAAGTGCAAAAAGAGCAACCAAAACACTCCAGCAGAAAAACAATTTTGAAAACTTAGTATTGGGCACAATTATTTAAGATACTGATTTCCAGTTATTTCCTCAGCTGCCCCTGAGCATAACTCAGTATTCCCTTTTAGTTGCAACTCTAGGCATTCAGCATTAACACCCTATTAACATCTCATCCTGTTCATGAGAAAATTTCTCAAATCTATTTCTTTTTCATGCTCTCACCAACAAGAATATGCTGTGTGCTCAGTTTTAAGTTCAAAGAACCAGTTTCAAAGATTTCACTTGCTGTACAAAAGCACTACATTGGCAGATCTTCCCTGCACAACTCACAAGGCAGTCATCAGCACATCAAATGACTCTTAAAACAATTCCAAAGGGGCAAGAGCAGCTCACCTCACCCCACACAAGCCTGGAACCCATGAACAACACTAATTTGATGATCTGGGTCTAAGCTCCTGAAAGAAAATTGTAACAACTTCCCATTTGAAGATAGTTGAATCAATTGAACCTTAGGATGCAGACTTTCTCTCCATCCAATTAATATACAAGTTTTTTTACCTATTTAACAAAAAAGTAACCAGTTCAAAACAACCCTGACAGTAAACTAATGCTCAAACCCAGCCAGGACTCAAACCTTTTCCATTCTGGAATGAAACGCTAACACTTATTAAAACAAAGCAGTGATCTAGCTAGACAGAAATATAAGCGATCATTATCTTGCTTATTAAGTTTCCTTTGGCCAAAAATGGAAAGATACATTTCAATCCAAATTTGTTTTGGATGGAAAAAATTGTCTAAGGCTGTTAGAGCAACTTCATATGTATAGGATACGCACTGCTCACTACCACAAACACTGCTGCAGTCTGGCAAACTCCCCGCCTTTTAAGAAAGCCAAGGACTTCAGAACTATAGGCCCCACTGGCTTCAGAAGCCATCCCTCAAAGATAAGGAAATCCATATCAGAAATGCCACGAGAACAAAGCTAGAACAGATGGGCAAATCAGCTCTACTGCTGCCAAATGAGTAGCACCAAGGGCTGAGATACAGAAAAAGCAATTACCCCTTGGACTCGAACAAATTCTCAAAATAATCACTACTGCAGCAACTCACCTCAGTAAAACTGCAGTCTTTTCTTTTAAACACACAATCTAACACCAAGAATTTTACACAACTGTGACTCTACAGACACAGGTGAGCTTTTGCATGATGGGTATTGCAGTAGATCTGAGCCTACACTTTCTTCCCAGCTATTTCTACAGACACACAGCCTTTACATTGTTTTGCAATGAAGATACTGTGTCAAATAGCCAATTGAGAAGTCTGTAAAGCCAGCACAAGGCTCCCAAATCTGGCTTGTTTCCCTAGCATTGCCACTGCCCTTAGGAGAAACGGTGGCTCTCAGCTGTGCACACAGAGAGACACAGAGATGCTCACATGGCCTTTGTGTGTGCCACTTTCCTTCAAACCATAGTGTGAGAACCTCTCCGCTGGAAGTGTTAGAGGATCTTTTGGGAACAAATTATCCATGAGCTACTGGTGACTCTGACTTATAGCAATAACACGTTCACAGTGCTATTGCTACACAAGGTTTTTTTAAATATCTGGTAAACACTTGGAAGAGAAACGGGTTTGACAAGTGTCACTATGCACCTGATTTTACAGGAGCTGTGATGATGACAGGCTTCACAGATGCTGCTCTGCAAGTCTGCAATACTACCAAAACCCTTCCCCAAAGAGGTATTAAGGGATTAGGGCCACTAGATTCACACTTACAGTTTAGCCACTGAATCCTCAGTGAGGAGGTGGAAAATTTTCTATGATTACTATGGAGTGCCTCAGATGTTCTCCTTCTTGACATGACAACACAAATTGTCTTCAATTTGTCTTCAATTGCTTCAAGCTCTCCTCCTCCCTCCTCACCTGCCACTCCACATACCTACCACTAATATCTATTCTACTCCTCATGGCAAGAGATCATCCACAAGCTACTTCCTTCCCATGCCCTAAACAACAAATTATTGCACAGGACTTTTCCCTCCTGAGGACTGCACTCTAGCACTGAGCTGTGCATTTCACTGACTAAGCAGTAGAGCAGTTGGACTTATTTCCACACACATTATCACTGATGCAATACACAAGTAAGATAACTGCAACATGTCCTAGGCTTAAAACTGACAAAATAAGCACTAAAAACACCGAACAGACAAGCTTAAGAAAACACTACTACCAATTTTATTACCTGACTCTCTCAAAAAAATATTCATAGCAGCTTCTCTACTCCCAAAACATTTAAGTTATTTATTAAAAAGCAGAAGTGCCAGACTAAGAGACCAGAGCAGGAAAAGCATCTTCTTTGAATGAGGCAAAAAGCCACTAAGACATCCACGCCCATCCACCCAGGTGGAGAAAATAGCTTCATGATTTCATTACACTTTTATCAAGTCAGTCTCAAATTTCTTCAGGCTTGTTAATGTTTTACAGGTTAAAAGTTCCCCAAAAACTCAGTCTCCCAAGTAAATTTTAATAACTGGCATGCTGAAATTCAAGACTGAATAACATCAAGAGAAGACATACTACAAGAAAAAAGAAGGAAGTTAGAAACTTGTAATCAAGGCCTTGCATACAGTCATACAGACCTCTCCCCTTAAGGAATGGGCAATGCTTTTCAAATAGGCCTTTTTCACAAACTTAGTCATTCCACTTTCTGTAAGTATTTTTAGATATTTACCACTACAAAGAACAAAAATTCTACCATTCAAATTGAATCTCTAGTTCTGCTCACAGTTTGCTCAAAACTTACTGACCTCAGAAACTTCCACTGTGACCATAAAAAGTTTCTCCAGCTGAGCGGACAAGGAAACAAGCAAAACCGAACCAGGAGCATCACCCACCACCTACTGCCAGCCTGTCCTAGGACGCCTCAGTTACAACAAAACACTAAACTTTCTTCCATTCAAACTTCACTTTCGGCTGTTTCCGTCTGCAAACATCCCCCAAAAGTCCTATGCTTTGCAGAGCTTTAATTAAAAACGCAAATTAGCTCCCACACGGACTGCACAGCGTCGGAGCGAGAAGTGGGTGGGTCGGGCGCTCTTTTTTGAAACCCAACCCCAGCTGGCTGCGCGAGGGGCGGCCGGTGCGGGCCCGGCGGGCCGGGAGGGCGCAGCCGGAGGTCAGCGGAGCCCCCGGCTCCCGAGGGCGCAGCCGGAGGTCAGCGGAGCCCCCGGCTCCCCGAGGGCGCAGCCGGAGGTCAGCGGAGCCCCCGGCTCCCCGAGGGCGCAGCCGGAGGTCAGCGGAGCCCCCGGCTCCCGAGGGCGCAGCCGGAGGTCAGCGGAGCCCCCGGCTCCCCGAGGGCGCAGCCGGAGGTCAGCGGAGCCCCCGGCTCCCGAGGGCGCAGCCGGAGGTCAGCGGAGCCCCCGGCTCCCCGAGGGCGCAGCCGGAGGTCAGCGGAGCCCCAGCTCCCCGGCCGCCACACCCGCAGCGCCCCCCGCTTCCGCCCCGGCGCCCGCCGCCCTTCCCGCAGCCGGGGGCTTCCCCCTCCGAGGCTGCACCGCGGCCCGCCCCGCCCCGCTGCCCGCAGGGAGAGGGAGAGAGGGAGGAGGCACCTGCCGCTCTGCTCCGCTTCGCGCCCCGGGCCGGTACCCGAGTGCTCCTATGGGGAGCGCCGGGCGCCCCTCACCCGCCCCCCGCGCCCCTGTCCCACCGCGGAGCCGCTCGGGGCCGGGCCGCGCATCCCCCGCCATCGCGTACCTGCCGCGGGCCGGGCCGCGCATCCCGCCCGCCGCCAACGCCGCCGCAGGAGGAGCGCGGCGCCCGGGCGCTGCTCCCACCAGGCCCCGCGCGGCCGCCGCAGCCAATCAGCGCCTCGCTGCCGCGGGGCGCGCTGGAGCGGGGCGGGGCGGGGCCGGGCCGCGCTCCGGGCGGGCGGCGGCTGTGGCGGGGCTGGGCGGTGCTGCTGCGCTACGCTGCCCGCTCCGCTCCGTGCAGTGCCGTATTGTACCCGGCCGTGCAGTGCCGTATTGTACCCGGCCGTGCCGCTCCGGACCGTACCGGATGGTACCCGACCGGGCCGTGGCATGCCGATGCGCCGCTCCCGCCGCGCTTCGCGGCCCGGCCCGGGCGGTGTCCCGGGCGGCTCTGCCCAGCCAAGTTCAGGCGGGCGATATCGGAAGGCGCTCACCATCTTCCTGCGGCTCTCGCTGATCTCTGTTACAGAAAATAAAAATGTTTTAAGGCAAAACCGCAGGAACGTGAGGGCCAAACTCATGTGGAGGTTTGCAGGCCTCCCGGCGCCGGCGCTCAGCCAAGGAGGCCGTGCTGACAAAGAGCCGCCGTGCTGCGGGTGTGCTCTGCGGGCAGAGCCCCTGACGGTCACAGCGCACGGCTGCTCTCACCGACCCCTTCCTTCCAGCCGGCATGTATTCAATATCTTTGGAGAGAAGCTGAACGCTGAATGTCTTTAAATCCCATTACTGTAATCACAATGCCCTCTCCCTTCCATCAGCTTTCTGACGTCGCTGGCTCCCATCCCTTGCCTCATGCCGAGAGGACACAGGAACAGAGAATAAATACTTGCTCTGTTTGCACTGTTTCTGAAATGCCATGTTCAGAAGTTTTAGCACTATAGTAACACAAGTGCATGCACATAAATGTGGAAGAAAGTCCTTCCAAGTGCCTTGTAGCAAAAACTCCTATGCAGAAGCTGTATATCTTCAGCTTACCTTGCATTGTTGAAATTCTTGTATGTAGCAGTGCATCATAATACAGCCTATAAATGTTGGGGTTTTCCCAGCTGTGGTAGGTTTGACCCTGGTCAGGAGGTCAACTTCCTGCTCCTTCCACTTCTGGAAGATGACTAGGAAAAGTCAGAGAGTTCATGGGTTGGGTTAAAGGATAGTTTAGTAAGTGAATGAAAGAAAAATAAAATATGGTGCAAGGGAAATAACTAACCACCTCCCACAAGCAGACTGATGCCCAGCAATTGATGATTCTGGAAGACAAACAGCCCTCCCACCTTCTTATTCTGCAATCCCAGTTTTATTGCTGAGAATGATATTATGTGGTATGGAATATCCTCTTGGCAAGTTTGGGTGTGCTGTCCTGGCTGTTTGCCCTCCCAAAATTGTTGCCTACCCCCAGCCCACTCCCTAAGGGAGCAGAGAATGAGAAAAGATAAAGCCTCAATGATGTGCAAGTCCTGTTCAAACATTGCTGTGCTGTTCTAGTCAAAGAATACAAAACACATCAGAATATGGGCTGCTGTGAAGAAAATTGCTTCATCCCAACCAGACCCTGTACATGAACTCAAAAAGAATAGGAAAAGTTTTTAGGCCAGGAAAGGACAGAAAAGATATTCCATCAGCTGTCCAGGCAACACAATCAGCTTCAATGTTTAAGTGGCAGAGCTGGTGAGTCTGATCATCTGCAAGCATTCATTCCTAGCCTGGAATAAATTGGCAAGGTGATCCCTTTAGTTCCCACCGGCGCTCAGTGTGAATCTGGCTGCTCACATGGTTACAGTATCACATAAGTAACAACTTTGGCTGTGAGTCATGGTTTAGAACTGGCTTCAGTACACTTCATTCAGCTCAAAATCATGGGGATCAGTGGAGAGCCACTGACTCTACTGGAAATACTCTGCTATCAATTACAGAGCTCACCTACATATACAACTTCATGTTTCTCATTGAGGCCTGGACTGTTCCTTCCTTTCCAGTGGAAAAAAGACTCAGTGACTGAGCCTCTCCTACTCTTGAAGTTGCACTCTAGAGCCACTTTTACTTAAATCCTTGTAACAATGACTATCACTTTGCTGAGAGGATAACTTTCTTTTGTGTTTCAGATCAATAGTCCACTTCTGACTTCAATACTTCAAAGTGGTGTGTCGCTTGAGAGTTGCTGATTTAAATCTTCATTTTAAGCTAACACATTGAAGTGTGTCTGACATCTTTTTCCATGGTCTAGCATCATATCCACTTAAAATAAATGCAAATAACGAAGATACCGTGTTTGGAAATGCTGCAGGGAATACTAGTGTCTCCAAGAATCTGCTGCATTTTTTTTTCTTTTTTCTTTTTTCCAGAAATGTCATAAATACTTTCAAGTCACAACAAAATTGATTCCTAGTTCAGGGCTGAACCAGAATTGTGAAGGAGATCGCAAACTCTACTTCTGTCCTTGGGGCCTTTTGCAGAGCTGGCTTTTATGCAGGCCTCTGCCATGAAGTTCTAATCATTGCTATTCAGTTATGGATCTCTGTAAGTGGTAGTTTATAAAAAACATTGTTAGCTACCATTACTGAACCTTACATGCAGATAAGGCTCTCAGCTGGGTGATATTATACAATAGCATGCAGCTCCCTGTTTGCTTCAGCACCAAGATCTACCTAAAAAAAGAAATTATGCCCATATAGCTGCTGAGGATAATAAAACTGAGTATAAAAACATAATTTTGAATCAGCCAGCTTAAAATTTTCATTAATCTGGTTCAAAACTGCCCCCTACAGAGTATTTAAAACTCTTAAATAGACTCCCTTCAAAATCCTTCATTATCAGTGGGATTAGTGTTTAACCTGACTTTGTAGAACCACTTTAGCAGCAGAGTACATCTTCAGAATTTTCCCCAGCATCATAGGCAGCATTTAGCACTTTCAGTCCCTCTATATGCAGAACAGTGAGCAATCAACTTATTTTAAAAATCAAACAATGAGCTTAGTTTAAAATATTTTGGTCTCTCACCCTAAAATTGCAATAGAGAAGAGTTTTTCCATGGTAACATTTGTAGCATTCCTGTATTTTATCAATATATGTAGCCTAGTAGTCCAATTTATTTTTCTAAATAAGTATATGGGTCTGTACATCATGTGGAAAATGCTGTCTGGTTAAGAGGAATTTAGTGTTGCCAAATTGTGTTTACTTGAGGTTTTTTATTTAAAACAGATCCTTTTGGTCTTCTCTGGCTGGTGAGGCCACATGGATGCTGGGGAGTTTTAGATGGGGAAACAGAACCTTTGTTTACGCTGCAAGTGGATTGCAGCAGATGAAGTTATGTATACAGCCTAAAGATCACAAACTTCACTACCCACACTGTGGCTGTACTCTGTGCCATCTCACCACCTCTTTCACATCCCAATTATTGGGAATTAGGTGCTGCTGTACATTGCATTGCTCAGGCTGAAACTGGGGTACCCAGTTACCTGGAGTGCCTGGGCCATTCTGGGCTCGCTGCTGTGCGCCACAGGGACTCCTCAAGGGCACAGCTTCACTCCAGGCCGGAGGTGCAACCTGCCCTGTGGGCACCTCAGTAAGCCCAAGCTGTTAGGGACAAAATCCCAGGCTGTTAGGGACACAGTCCAAGCTCTCCTCAGCTCTGCTCTCCACCTGCAAAGCCACTCTGCCACCACTGGTGGGATGAAGGTGGTGCCGGGTTTGGTGGCTGCAGCATCCTGGCATGCCATTCCCAGTGGGAGGTACCACAGCCGCTGGTGTTAGTGGGCACCAAAATTTAATCTGGTCAACAAGGGACCACGTGTCTTGAGGCCTGGAATCTGTTTTCTCTGCATCTTGAGCAGAAGGGATGCTTGCTGGTATTTCATAAATGACACACACATAGTAACTGACACACATTTTTGAATGTCCTATGTACTTCAGCTTTGGGAAAAATGTAATTATGTTTATGTATATTTTACTTATAATATATTTGGAAAAGAAATATAAGAAGAAATTCTTTTTTAGAAATACAAAGAAATATGTATGCAATTCATTAATTTCGTGTGGGCATATCTGTAGTAAAAAAAGCCTCTACTTAGCTCTTAACTGATGTGACTGATTATGATGATTACAAACTATTTTCTTGTCTTGTTTTGTTGCACATTCCAGTTAGGAATGGGACTGGGAAAAGGGCAAGAGAAAATTGCTTATATTGCAAAGGACAGATAGAGCCCTAGTAGAAGGAATTGCTGAGCTGGAAGGAGTTGAGGCCTGAAGGCCAAGATAAATTGGTAGCTGCAAGAAAGCTTAAAATTGGATTAACCAAATACATTGTGCTTCATTTTTGACATTCAAATAATTACAGAGCATACAAAAAAGGTGGCACTCCTAAGGTGGAGTGACTTCAGTGACATATTTTGACAAGATGTGCTTTAAAAAGATTTCTACAACAACAGCACTGGGAAAGATATCCTAGTTTTGATTTAATTTCTCATATGTAATAGTATATGCTTCTTTTGATGTTCTGATCCAACTGTAGCAATTGGAGTACTCAGAGGTATTCTTACAGTTGCCTCCAGTTCCCTGAGCCTTTTGGTATTTCATCACATAAGGCATTTGGATGCTCCATCACTTTCATTAAGTCCTTTGCTTGTGACTCTTGCCAGAAAATTATTACCTCGAAAAGGAGTATATAATCCATCAGGTCAAAAGGTGTAATATCAAGTGAAAGGCTCATATAAAAATCTCTTAGCAGTTTCATACAGTCATCAGAAAAAGCCAAGATCAACTTTTCCACTCCATAAAGTATTCCTGTTGTGATTAAGGTCTCGGCTTTTGGTTAATAAAATTGCTATTACTACTACTACTTACTTTTGTTATTGTCATGGCAACTGTTACTGTTGCTGTTACTGTTGGTATTGTTACATAACATTTAATAACTATGTATTTAGTTATTATTACAATTGTTACTGTTATTTTTTTCTGTGGTTATTTTACTGAATATTTCTCTGTCACAAATGTAAACATTTAAAAGCTTTTAATTAATGAAATATATTTTGTGTCTTAAACCTCTTGGTTGATACCCTGTTATATACTTGGAAGGCAACCAAGCATAAAGCAGAAATGAGAGGCTCTTCTTAATTTGAGGACTACACATCTCTGACAATGTGTTTAGGAATATGGTTAAACTTTGGATTATTTTTGTGGCACAATGAATTCGGCAAGTGATTTCTCATAAAATACTGAAGTGAATATGTTCTGCCATTAAGATCTCACGAACAAAAATAAGAAGCCTAGTGTGAAATTGTCACATGAGAAGCAGAAAGATGGTTTTGCCTCTGTTTGAGACAAGTCATGCTTCAGATCATGTATGACATTTTAGAAGCAGTTGTTATATATACATATATATATAACTATCCCCTTCTGTGATAAGCATGGCTTCAAGCTTCTGACCCTTAATGGCTATAGTGAGTAATTTATATTTATAGTTATAAGAATGACTATATAAACAATAACTCAATGTTCTGTAAAAAAAAAAAACTAAATCAATTTTACCTAGTCTCCAAATAAAAGTATGATCATTCTCACTAAAAGTATTTGAGCTGTATAATACCTGAGTGAGTTACATTTTTGCTTCCTGGAGAAGTTTGCTCTTTCAACAGATTAGAGTTCTGATCCAACAAGATTCTTCCTATTTAATAAACATGTAAGTACATCCTTAAATTTTATTGACAGCTATTTCCTTGAAGCTAAATGGAATAAAGAATGCTTTCCAAAAGCCTTTTTAATATGGTTGTGCCTACTGGGCAAAGTTGAGACTACCCCAACAAAATGAGGGCCAAATTATGAAGTAATTTGAGTGAAACTTCTGTTGACCTTAACAGGATTTTTACTTGATTAAGAATAATGGAATTTGGAACCAAGTAAATGTGATCCAAGGGGTGAATGAGAATGTGCTGTAGTTACTGCAGCAAGCCTTCCTTCCAGGGCACTGCCTGTGTGTGCAGAGCACAGGCAAGTGCAGAGAGGGTGTCCCATTTCTGCTCAACCTGACTGCATTTTAATGCTTTCTTATTAGTCAAGCTGGAGGAGACAGGCAATGAGAAGGAAAGTTCTAATTAGTACATATATTTTGCTTTTGATAACTGCTCAAATGGTAGATAGAACATTACCTACATTGAATGCATTTCATACATACTCCTGAGTGTTGCAAGAGCTTACTTTAATGAAGTATTAAATTTACATATGAAATTGTTTTCAGTAAAGTATGAAGAACTGGATCTGCTAATAAGCCTTGTTCTGGTTGGAAACCAAACGGAACCAAGAGTCCCAGAATGCCAGAAATAGGACAATAAATATTTCTGGCACAATTTCAAAGGTGCATAATGCCAGACACAGACATGTAAAAGTAATGGCAAGCTCTACAGAGATTATAAAAGAAATAAAATCACAGTTCGTAATTCATAGAATCATGTTAAATAGCAGGCTTATAAACCAATTCTTATAATAAAATCCACATGTAAAAGTATCTGTGATTTCATTCAGTTAAAGATGACAAATATTAGGGCTCCCCTTGAAAGCAAATATATATCTTGCAGGACAATGAACAGTTACTTTGTGTTCATGTTTAATGGTATAAACTCTGCTAGTCTTTTCATATGTGATTTTCAAATAACTTTTCAAAGAATGTGAAAATTTGCAAGTGTTCAGAATTTTTGAACATATTGCAGCTACTGAGTGCCCTTTGCTACAATTTTTACTGCTTCAAGTTTAGATAATTTAAGATCTGAAATTACAGTGCTGTCATGTGCAAAACTCCCAGGCAAAATTATTTTCTCATGGTATGTCATACTAATAAATGTCTGAAACAGAGCCTGAATTAATTATATTAGAAGGATGTCCAAAATATTCCCTTTCTCAAAATGAATTTATTCCATTAAATGCATTTAGAAGTAGGACAAAAAGCAGAATTTCTACTGTAATCACTCCAATGACTTCAAATGAGAGTATTCAAAATCATTTCAAGCCTCTTTGGCTACAGAGAGGTGCTTAGATAAAATTAACATGTCTTGAGTTTTAAAAACACACTTGGGAACTGGCATTTTGGAGCAATGTGTGTTGGGGTTTCATTGCACATTTTTGGGGTACTCTCCACGTTCTAGTTGCAAACTGACCCATAATGAACCAATGAAAAGCAAGGCCAACGACAAAGGTGAAATGAGAAAAGGTAAAATGCAAATGAGGCGTGAGGAAAGAGAAGAATTTGGAATAAAACTTTAGGGGTTTAGGCAAAGTAAACCAGAATAAAATGCAACAGAAAAGGCTGATTTTCCACCAGAAGCAGCACATTATTTGAGTCCTGTTGAGAATAAAGGGAGTTACTAGAAAATACAAATAGCATGTAGTGAAGTCTAGGACTTTTGTTTTAGGGCAAAATATATTTTTGTTAGATCTGTGTTACTTTATTAAGTGATATTCATTTATCAATATTAGATCGGTTCTTTCATGCCAGAAAAACAGAAAAAATAGTGTAATATATTTTATGATTGTCAGTGACTTAAATTCTTTATGAAGAATAGTAGTTTTAAACATTCTTTTAATCATCTTCATTTTAAGAGAGATAGGTGCTAATCTTAAACCTATTAACCTGAAGTACAATGAAAACTTAGTTGCTCTCATTGTTAGCTGCCTGTTTTAGCAACTTGTTCTTCAAATCATCACAAGCTCCTTTCATTTTCACAGGAGTTCTAACATCACAGTACACTGAGAAGAGCAGTGAAAAATAGCAATATTTGGCACATTGATAATTAAGTGGTATTGTCTTACTGATGTCTTCTTTATGGATGCTTTTTGTTTCTTTCCCTGCATATAAGTTCTATGCAGCTTGGTGCTGTCTCTGTTTTATGCTTAAATGACCCATGGCTAGCAAATTAGATCCTAGGATTCCCGGGAACTTCCATAGCACAATTATCCCTCTCCTATTTTATAATGCACTAAATTATACCTCTCTCGTATATGCATTGGTAAATAAAAGGCTTTCCTGTTTGAATTGTTTGCTTGTTCTTTGATTTACCAAAAATACTTTCAGAAAGGCTTCAGGTGGGACACTGCAAGGGATCTGATTTTCAGCAAGTGCTAATTGTCTAACCTTTGAAAATCAAGGAGGTTTAAATGTCAAGGGCAGAAGAATTCATCCATATTTGCTAAGTATTTTTTAAATCTTGACGTCTGCACCTTCTTATTTTTTCCTAATTTTAGGAAAATAACTTCTGAGGTATGTAAATTATTTTCCTTTTTTTGTTATAATATAGCTTAAAATTAACAGTCAAAATAAATCATTACATTATTGCTGAGAAAAATGCAGGCACCACACATATTTCTAACCATCTATAAATGCATTCCTACAAAGTTGTTTATTGGATAAGTCTGGCCATAAATTGGCCAGGACACAGAACTTTATATGAAAAAAGCAGAACATTGAACAAAAACATTATATGTCCATATTAGATTTAAAGTAAAGTAACCACAAACTCCTAAACATGAATCCCAAAACTCACAATCTTTATAATGAAAGGAAAAGACCACATCATATAACTGTCTTAGCCAGGCAATTCGGCATTTAACTTGTTTATTCTTCAGTTAAACAAAATCAAAATATCTCCAGGGAAGACAATGCTAATAGCAAACATAACCACATAAGCTTTGTATATGAAGTTCAATTTTAGCTTTAGTAGGGCCAATCAAATTGGAAATTGTAGTAAAAAGCTAGTAAAACTTAATCAAATTCTGTCACACGGGTAGATTGGGCATTTCGGTTTTACCCAGTTTGCTCCAGAATTTCAGGTCTGATCCTGAATCCTGAAATACTTGCATATTCCTTTGATAACAATCTTACCTTTGTAGGTAATTTACCATGTTCTTTGTAAGGAAATTCTATCTTAATAGAATAAATCCTGCTTAATGAGCCCATTAGAGAAAATGAAGTATATTTGCCTATTGTTTTTCTGGTTATGTTAAGAATTTTCTTGAATATGTGATTCCCTACTGGTACAGCTTTTGTTGTTTTCCCTAAGAAAACGAGCAGCCTGCTCATGGAATAGCCACCTGCAGCTTACTGATTTTAAAACTCTCCTGAAGACACTTCATTAGCAGAAAAAGTATATGCATTAATTAATTAATTAATTGGTGTATCTCTATAATATTGACACTACATAGAAATTTCTATATATATATAATAATTCTTTGCTTTTTCACACTGTACTTAAGTGCTTTTATTACACTAGCATCATCTTTTGTTCTTTAACATGTTCTTTCCTCAATTTAGAAATTATGCTTTCTCTATACTCCGAGTGTTGCATGAAATTATACCCTAATCTCTCATCAGTTGTAGAGGGACATTTAATCTGCACGCTGCCCCAGAACTTGTTATGGTTTTACACAGTGGCAGGGGTCCACCCCTAATACGGGACCGAAATCTGCTAATTCCATGGCACACATCTTAATTATTTGAGACTTTTAATCTGTTCTTTCAACTCTTGCCCCTCACAGTGTTTGAAGACGAGCACATTTGAAGAATGGCCTATGATTTTATCTTTGCTGCTGCATTATCTGAACTGTGCATTGGTCTGGGAGATTATCCCATCCATCTAATTTTGTAACACCTATGCCTTCCAAAGCAGCAGCTTGTGTTGGGTGTCATAGTGAAGAAATTCCAGACATTCTGACTTTTAGGAGTAGACTACTTGAAGCCTTATATGGAGGCTTAGAACTTAGAACTGAAAACGTTAAACATGTAAAAAATGGAAGATTCCTCTGTTCCAAAGTAATCTTTGGAAGTTCAGAACTTTCCTCACTATCTTATTGTTTTGTTGAAGTGGTTTTTTACTTATTAACTTACATTCCATTGCATACATTTTCACATTTTGAACTAAATTTTGTCTTCAGATGAGCTCTTTGTCTTCACCAGAATTTTGTGTGAGGACATCTACAACCTCTATGGTAGAGCACAAGGCTTCTCTCTTGACAGGAATCCCAGAATAAGCCTTTTTATGTTTCAGAGAGACCCTAGAGTAAGAGCTGCCACCCTCACTCTTCACCCCAGATCTCAAACAGGAGAAAGGGCACTTCACTGGTGCTGATAACTGTGACAGCACTCATGGCACATATATAAAATATTTTCCTTTCCAGAAAGGCCTGTGTCTCATCTCCTTACACGTCCACCAACCAACAGTCCCTTCAGCTCACATTACATCTCCCAGAAAGTCATTCTGGTTAACTAGGAGAACACATGGAAGAACAGGAATAACAGAGGTTGGAATCCCTTCATCCACAGCCTCAAAACCAGACTGATGCCAAAACCAGACTCGTGGCAGGCACTGGTCACCCACTTTGGGCCTGAGGTAGTCTTGCCCTGCTGTGGTCAAACACTACAAGGCAGGATTTAATTCCCAGCACATGGGGAAAAACACTTATCTACATGTCAGAAACGGGTATGTTATGAGGAGTTGATACCTAATTAATTGTACTTTTTAAATCTTTGTCTTTGACATGAGAATTCAGTGATCCACCCAGCTGCATACAATTAAGAGCAGCAGTTTGGCATAATAGGGTGAGGAACTTTTAATGGGTGTTTATAGGTTAAAAGCATCAACCTCTCTTTTAAATTAAAAAAGAAGTAGAAGAAATAGTAATAGCTAAATGATAATTCAAATTCAGAATGCCCTTAGAAGAGGGAGATCTTATCCTGGAACCTTCAAATTCCCGGTCTGCAGAAGATCTCTGTGCTCCAGTATCACCAATAAGGAGAGTGGGAAACTGCTCTTTAAAATTTTAATCTGAGGAGAAAAAAAACCAAGTTGCATTAGCATTTTTTAGCTGCTTGAGAGGTTAAAAACATTCCAACAAAAGGGTCTAGATTGAGGTATGTGAGGCAAAAACAAATATTTCTCCATAAAATGGCTGCACTAGTGTAAAGAAAAAGAAAAATACATAGTAGATTCAAGGTGGGAATTTAGGGAATAGTATTTTTGCTTTTTAAACAGGAATGACTGTTTAGGCATTTTATATAGGGGGTTCTGCATTTGAGAAGGGATAATTTGCTCTAAAATATGTGGGCAACCAGCCTAAATTCTCTAATTGAGTAGTTTGCTTATAACCCCAGGCCATTAGGTGAATGTAAACTATTACAGGCTTAGTAAGAAAATAGTCCCATTAGGATTTTTGTATTTGTATGTGGTTGTGAGTTAGTGTGACTGTTTCCAAAAGGATGGATTAATGAAAAGGTCTTTTTTTTCTGAGTTTGCAAATACTCGCACTCTTTGAAATACCCACACTCAAATTAAGCTGAAAAGTTCTTTATTTCTTCTTCTATCAAAAAACACTGGATCAAGGCTTAGCTGTTAGTTTCAGTGTGAGTTGTCTGGGATAAATCACAGGTATGTTTGTAATCTTTACAAAACAAATATTCCTAGTGAAATAACTAATTCAGATTTATCCATATTTCTTAAACTGTCCTTAATTTTAAGTGCCGGCCATTTGTGCAACAGAAATTTTCCTCTGGGAAAACCATGGTCTTTCTGGAAGTGTTTTTAGCCTTCATGCTTTGTACATGTGTGTCATCTGGTACTGTTAAGGTGTCACACAGGCTGCTTGTAGACTCATATTTCTATAAGGATGGAGACAACTTTATCTGCAGCTTCTTTTAAACTACTAGTATTAAATCTTGTACTTTTCACTGCATAATACTTCTCTGTGTTGCATAGTCTATTGCTTTTCCTGTTCCCAGGCAAATTTTAGTCTATTACTTTTTTTTTTCCCATGGCCATTCTATGTACATAATATAGTAAGATGTTAAGAAGAAGAAACATCTCTTCAATTAAAAGTAATAGTAACAAAAGACCTACATATAAATACATATTAGAAGTCAGTCCTAAATTCATTGTCAACTTTCAGCATCCTGCCTCTTTTTCACAAAACCTGAGAACCAAGAGTTATGAGAAACTACAGTCTATGAAATGAGGAAAGTCCTGTGATAGATTTGATGCGGGAAAATGTAAAGAAAAAGTATTTGTGTCAATCGTGCCTAAACTCCAAGGGAAAAATGTGATGACAGAGAGAGATATATCCACAAATTAAATCAAGGAGGGGTGTAAGTAGCTCAGCCTCCTTTGGACTCTAGAAGATATTCACCTAGCAAAAGAAATGCCTGATCTGTTGCAGTGTTAATAGGAGCTGACCAGTTTATCAATACAGTAGGGACTGTAATGATTAAAAGAAAGAAGCTAAAATCAGAATATTTTTGAATCCAGGCCAAATAAAACTGAAGTAATAGACTGGAAAAAGAAGCTACATACTGGAAAAAAAGGGTGGTATTGCAACATACAATCTGGGGAGTTAGAGGGAATAACCCCAAGTGCAGCTTCCTATAGAATTAATAAACTATGTTAAAAAAATTAAATGGTCACATGGCTTGTGCTGCTCTCTTATCAAAATATTTTAAGTTGATGTTTCTCCATTATACCAGCAATATGTTTATTCATCAAGTAAAATAGTGATAAATAGGTAATCCCTGTTATGAGGGCTTTAAAAAGTTAAAAGCACTGCAAGCCCAATGAAATAAAGCATAAATAAAACAGAAAAAGCATTGCAACTCAGTCAGGAGGGAGCACCATGTGCCACAGTGAGGTGCTCTTACCTTATCTGGAAGATCTGATCTAGATGGCAAAGAAAACAGTAAAGGGCAATGGTTTTCTGCAAGAAGGCTACTGCTCTGAGGAGTCTGAGATCCTACTTAGGAGCTGTCACACTCTTCCCAGAAGAGAAAGAGGACTATGAGCACTCATCAGTTTGCCTCTGATTGCACTTCTGAACTTCCCAGCCTCTGGTTCTTCCCATCCATCTGCCCAACTGAGAAAAACAACTCTACAGTGATGCAGAAATGTCTCAGTTTGATGCAGATGTCTCAGCTGAGATGCAAAGGTCGCTCTCATTCAGTTTTGCTGCCACCACCTTTCCTATTCCCCACCTTGCCACACACAGTCTGGCTGTCTCTAAGGTCAGAAGGGAGACAGTACAGCCTTGAAAATATGGAACAGGAGTTTTCAAATGTTCTCATATTGGGACAAATTCTCCTTGGCAGCATTTGAATCCTTTCTTATGGTTGCTCTCTTGCCTGTCCTACTATAAATATTTTCAAAACAGGGAATTTGGTCCAAATACTTCAAAATACCTGCAGTCATAGTATGTGTGAGGATCAGGTTCCATATGCAGATACCTCAAAATTTTCTGTCATTAATTGCTCAAGAAGTCTGAATCAAATAGTAATAATCACATAACCTTAGAAAGTAAATATGACAAAGCAAAATATAATGGAGGCAATGGAGACTAAATTTTGTCGAGAAAATAATAGATATTTATTTCCTTCAGAGTTTTTATGAAGGGAACTCCAGATGCTGAATACCTTTGAAAATTAAACTACATCTCACTGTGAAAAAATATACTTAGTTGCCTTTTCTCAAAAGTGTTCTTATTTACCCCTTACAATTTCTCAGCAAAGATTGCTCAGAAGAAGCTAAAACAAAAATAAGTGTCAGCTTTTGATAATTTTTTAGTTTAAAACATATAAGGCAAAGCAGTGACAGGGAAGGGATGGAGATTTACAAACAATTTTCAATACATCCTCCACTCTATTTCCACAGAATTCCACATTATTTTACCCCAGTTCAGCTTTTCCCCAACGACCCTGGGGATGAGTCTCAGCTGTGGTGTGAGTGGAGGGAGCCCTGGAGCAAAGCTGGTTTGGTGGCTCTGAGCAGGTATGGCTGGGCAGGGACGTTCTCCATGGGACATGCTGTCCTGTAGAGCTGCTGCGTGCTGTGCCGTCCATCTGTGATCCTGTTCCACTCCTAATCTCTTTTTAGACCTTTTGACTCGAAATCTTAATGTCATTGTAGCTTTAAACTGTTCTTTGGGATTATGTTTAGAGAACAATGAATTCACAAGAGAGTTGATTTTAAAAGTACAGGCTGGGCATAAACCTGACCTACTACGTAGTCATATCGTGGATACAGGAACTGTATCTAGCTTAAACCCAGGGAAGAAAGCCCCAGGATCAAAGCCAGACTTTGTAGACATATTTAATTATGTATTACTGGTAAAGCAATAAAATCTTACAATATGGGCTCTATTCACAAAAAGGACATTGTTTTGTCATGTTCTTCTTGTAAATTCCTTATGCATGACTCAAAGTGTCATTTTACATGAGATTCATAAAGACAAATGTCAGTTCTACATGGGTGTACCAATGTGTTACAGAGTTTAATCAAAAGCAAATGTGTATGCTGAAATCATATGTGTCATTAAGAGCATTTTTGCCCATAAATCGGAACTCCTATTATGGACAACAGACTGAACTCCTATGCAATAAAGCTGCACTAGGCCTTCTGCATTTCCTGGGAAAGTTTACCAAATCATTTCAAAATGCAGTTATGAAACACAGTATTCTATAAGGGAACTATTTTCTCAGGGAAGTATTTCAGGAAGAGTCTACACATTTAGAATTTGTATTTCCATTTCAGGTACTGTCAGAGAAAAAGATCTTTAACAATGTATGGCACTGGAGACCATGGTAAGAGCTCAGGTTTAGTCTTTATAAAAAAAGTTGAAGTAGTTGGTGGGTCAGAAACTTTGGCTAAAAGAATTAGGAGGTATGTTATTGGGGAAAGAGTTAAGGGCCAATAAAATAAGGATAGGTCGATGTTGAAGTGTCATGAAATGGAACACTGACAAAATGCTGAACAGTAACCTTCATAGCTATCACAGGGAGGCATCACAGCTGTGTTGGAGAAAATACTAGAAAGCTTGCTTTTAAATGCTGCCTTATGGCAGTAGTAAATGCAAATAAACCAGAATCTTTTAAAGTATTAATTACGGAAACAATAATGGTCAAAGATGAACTTACAGGAAATAGAAGTGCTATAATAAGTCTTCATGTAGCACATATAATCTCTCAATTTATTATGCTTTATAACCATACATCACCTAATTTATGTTAGCAAATAAATCAAAATTTACTGTTAAAGAAATACAAGATAGTAAATAATAATGAGATGAAGATTACCAGGAAAAAATCAGCACCTGAAAGACAAAAGGACACATGGCTTGTCTAGATTTTCAATGCATAGTTAGAAAGTCTGAAAATATCAGACATTCAGGAAGCAAACTGATAACACACATTTAAAAAGGAAAAGCACTCACATGGCACTGTGTTTTGTGAAATACCTTTTCTATCCTGCATTTCTCATGTATTACTGACATGTGTTGACTCTGCAAATCAAACTGCCTATTGTGAAAGGGATACCCAGGGAAAATCAACAGATTTCAAGAGGTTGTTAATACTAATGAACAGTATTTGAATCTTGGAAAGAAAAAAGCACTCAGGTTCTTACTTCTGGCCTACATCTTGGCTGATTCCACTATATGGTTCTTGATTCCACTTGCTGTTTCTCTTCATCTGTCTTTTGATTGTTTAGTGGAATCTAAAATTTAATTTAATACTCTTGCTCACCAGCTTTGCCACACACAGACATGTTCTTACAGGGGGAAATATTTGCCCCACAGTTGAACACCACAGGGTTTGTACTCCCTGATCATACCACAGCCATCCTTTCCCTGCCATGACATCTCCCTCTTCCCCACCATGTGTATTTCCCCTTGAAATACAGGGAAATACAGATTGAGAACTGTTAGGACAGAAAAATGTTTTAGATAGTGATAGTGATCATCTTCCATCTATACAAAGAAAGATTCGAGTCCAGAAAGCTTTTCTTCATTTATGGGGCTGAGGTTATGACTTTGGTGAATAAAATAATTCCCTACTGCCAGTGAAGAGGTGATCCCTGCATTTACCCCTGAGAACTGTTTCTTGCAGCTTTATTATACAGTTGTTAGCAGCAGTGAGTTTCTCTCACTTGGATAACCCAAGTTTGGGGCTCCTGCTGACCAGAGCCAGACAGAAACCAGGATGTGGAGCTGCCAAGGTGCAAGGCAGAAACCAGGGAGAGATTGTGGGGGGCAGCTGAGTGACACCCTCACATGGATGAGAGCATTGTGCAGGTCTGCAAAATACATCTGCCCTCACTCAAAGCCCTTTACATTTGTAGGAGAGTTTTGTGTGACTGGGAGTTGTTCCCACTCCAAGTGTCATCAAAGTGTCCATTCTGAGGGGAAGTTATCACTTGTTTCAGGTGTCACTGGCACCAGATCTAATTTGTTGCTACATAGTGTAGGGATGGGTATCCTTGTATCTCCACAGGAAAGTGTTTTCCTTTTTGCTTGGAAAAAAAGTGCAGGCAAATCATATTAGGGATTTTTGCAGTCTTTTTCATTTCTTTCTTTCCTCTAACCCAAGTTAGAATTCAGTTCAGGTATATGTAAATTATCCCACAGAAAACTAAATATAGCAACAACTGAGAGAGATTAGATGAGTCTGTGTGATGTTTTTGTGAGCTGCAATTGCAATTAGACAGCCAGCAGCTTCCCTTGTAAATACCAGACTTTAAAGGATAAAAGGCCAGTGAATGTTTCCTTCAATAAAGTGCCTTGGAAAAAAAAAACTCTTTGCTTGCCAAGTGGGCTCGAAAATAATTTCAGATGGCTCATTCCAAATTCATTGTATTTTTACCCATGTGTGAATGCAAATTTTTAGGAATCACTAACAGGTTTAGTTTTTCCCCTGGGTTAGAAAGAGTTATAGTATAGGAGGATTCTCCTTGGAGTGAAATTTCCCCCTTTAGCAATTGACTCACCTAGGACTGTGCCTTGCTCACACTTGTTAAAGCTTTCTTTAGGTGCTTTGAGTTTGCCTGACCCTTGGGTGAGTGTTCTGCAAAGGAGGATGTGTGACTGGGATCCTGCTGCTCTCACCAGGCTGCAGCTCAGCCCATCAGCAAGAGGTGTCACCTCTCCCATGGCTCAGTGCTGCTCATAAACACCACGGGGCTCTCTGGAGGGGCTGGGGCTTCAGCCACTTGCTACAGAGAAAATTTACACGGAAAGGGCTCACAAACGAGACATAGATACATTTGTAAAAATAATATTCAGTTCTACGGGGAGAAACAAAATTAACAAATATTAATGTTCAATTGTAGTTTTGCCTTTGCTACATTTTCTTGTGTTCTGGGTAGTTGATAAAAACAGACCGTGCCATGAACAAAAGAAACCTCCAACAAGATTTCACAGATCTTGAACTTTACAAAACATTACAACATTGCAAAAATGTTGAACATTTTCATAGCAGTACATACAACTTGTCTTCTATTTTTTTTCCCTGCTATGATTATTTGGCAGAAAAAGGTTTAAGATGTTTAGTAGAAGAAAGTACAGCCCCCTAGAGATTCAAAAGTTGTTTCTGGTTTTGCTGTGAAATCTCTGTTGTTGGCTAGGGCAGGTCACTGTTTTTCCATTTTTCAGATAATAATAATACAACTTATCTGTTTTCAACCATTACTGCAAGAATTTCTAATTTTCTAGAAATAGTTTTGTGTCACTGACTGAAGAATTGTACAATAGGAAGATAATAAGTTTTAAAAAACCCTACCATTTCTGCCTATTTCACTAAAATTATTGCATTTAGGGGGCTTCAGGAGAGTGATACTGTAATTAGAATGCAACATATAATGCATTTCATAGCTTAAACTCTCCATAAGAGAAATGGGAAGAAATAGAGACCACATTTTTGGACAAGTAATTTGATAATAATATAATAAAAGAAAAAATGCTCTTCAATTACATTACATGCATGGAAAATTATTTGCATATGTGAGTAAAAGTTACTGATTTAAAAAGCAAAAGGAAGGATGATTCACATACTCACTTCACAGAATTATTGAGTTCCTAATTTCCCTGTAATATTTTGCATTCTTTAAGGACTCTGCTTAGATTTGACTTTCCTGTTCTACTTTTGTACTGTAGGTACATTATATGAAGCACAATGTATTCTCCAAATGGTGAATACCCTGAATTACTCTCCTGAAAGAAGCAACAATAGCCCAAAAGCTGAAATTGTTCAAAACCTCACAAGTCAGCCCAGGCAGTCTTTTAGCAACACAACTGATGCTTCCTTTTCCACCAGGAAAACTCATCTCAGGGAATCTCAGGCACCTGCTCTTTCCATACTGAAACATGCTGAACAGAAAAAGGTCCCCTGGGGCTACTAATGGAAGAAAGAAGGAGGGCTTAATGCAAAAATTCTGAGAAAATTATTAGTTTAATATTAAGGTAAAATCAGTCTAACAAGAAGTAATCAAAATGTCAGGTTATATCCTTTAGGTTTTTCAAGACCATGCCAAGACAAGGCATGGTGAGCTGTGGTCCTGCTTCAGCTGTCAGGGCAGTTGGATTTGGCCTCTAGGAGTGTCAGCTAAGGAAAGGCACCCTGCCTTTGGGAGAAGTGAGAGGAAAGACACAGAAAGATCTTTCCACAAAAAAAATAAATTATGAAGGTACTTGCAGCAAGTGTAAACCAGATTATTTTGCTTCATCTGCTAGCCTGGAGCTAAATGTATGTCTAACACTCCCCAATGAGGACAGAATACTATTCCAACCCATGAAATACCTTTCATTAAATCATTTCTCAGTTACACCTGGTGTCTCTGCATCTCAGGGCACAAAGAACCTTTTGTTGGAATGCAATGCATTTGTAACACCACAGAGCACCTGCCCAGCGCCCCCCACGGCAGCTGCACTGCTTGTGAAGCATTCTCAGGGAGTTGGGAGAGCTGGGGGGTTTCAGCCTGGAGGACAGGAGGCTGAGGAACACCTCATTGTGTCCCTCCAGTACCTAAAGCAGACTTCATAAAACAGAGGGAGAACAACATTTTACACAGGCAAGTGTGTGATCAGGCAAGGAGGAATGGCTTTAAACTAAAAAAGGAGAGACTTAGATTAGACTTTAGGCAGAAGTTCTGTCCTCAGAGGGTGGTGAGGCACAGGAACAGGTTGCCCAACAAGCTGGGGCTGCCCCATCCCTGGCAGTGCTCAAGGCCAAGCTGGTGGGGCCCTGATCAGCCTGGCCTGGTGGAAGGTCCCTGCCCAAGGCAAGGAGCTCAATGACCTTTAAGGTCCCTTCTGACCCAAACCATTGAGTGATTCTATGATCATGACAGGTGCTGGAGACTTTGTGCTACCCTTCTCAGCAGCACTGCTGCCTTTGAAATCTGCTCTGGCTGAACCATCCCCTCTGCTTGCCCCAGGATGGAGGATGTGCCAGTTGGACACCGCAGTGTGTGCAAGGGTGACCCAGCTGTGTGGCACCAGGGAGAAGCACACTGGAGTTTTGTATCAGCTACAATGGCTTCCCTGCATGTCTCTGCTTTCTGTCCCTTCCTGGGCAGGTAATTCCATGAGCTGTCAGCTGCACTACTCAGTGCCACCCAAACAGTAAATGGGAGAAGTTCCTAACACACACAAGAGACCCAGAGTGATTATAAATGTACAATAGCAGTGTGGGAGAACCTGTGGAAGAAACTGTATACTGCTTTCCAACCTGCTTTAGTATTGGTTTAAGAGTCAGGAGAAAAAAAAAAAAAAACAAGACTATTATTTAAGCAAAGTTTAATTGAATGTTTGTATTAAAATTCTGTTTAAGTAATAAAACTTCTCCTTCTGACTGTTAAAGCTGTATGAAAGATGACTGAGAAATATTTCCATGCTCTTGCATTGGCTTCTCACCTGCCAGTGTCACAGATGACTTTCTGGCAAGGTGGCATTCAGTTGAGAAACACCAACTAATTAAAAAATTGTACTAAAATCCCACAACATTTGACAAGTTGTACCACTGACAAAAACTTCTTTCCCCAATGATATTTAAATATTGGTTTAACTGTCTTGATTTTGAGACTTTCTTACTTACTAGGAAAATGAATTAATTTATCTACCTAGTTTGTCAAACAAGACGCAACTCAATTATGTTATTTAAAGTAACTCCGAGGGAAACAATGAAAACTTCTGCAGAGTACTTCACCCAACAGAGGAGCACAAAGCAAGATCTGAAAGCACAGACAAAGATATGTTTAAAATGCAGTCAGAGGCAGTCTTGAGCTGGGTTTAAACTCATTAGGTTTGGATGTTGGCAGCACAGCCAGAGCTGCCAAGTGCTCAGCCTGGAGTAACATCAACTCCATGGTGTGTTTACCCAACTTTTTGGGTGGGTTGTGTAATTCACACCCAGAACTGAGCTCTGGGAGCTACACCCCAGTTTGTGTCAAGGTCATTAAGTGGCTGCATGAGCTGCAGGCAGGGCAGAGCAGATAGTGTTCCATGCCTTGGCCCTGAGGAGGGTGAGGAGCTGCGGGAATGCTGTTTGTGTTTGCAGCCACGCTGTGTGACCCTAATGAGTCACTCTGAATGTCCAGTGAGAGATACACTGGAACATGTTGACTCAGGGACAGTCATAATGAGACTGTAAAGGGCTATAATTATAGGATTTGCTAATGGGCCTGGGTTATTTTGTAGGTCAAGTGGTGATACTGCTGGCAAGTCAAGCACAGATCAAAATATTTTTACTATAATGAATAGCTAGGACTAGGCTATTATCTCAGTTGACTGCAATAGTCTCCTGCTTTTTAAGTGAATACTTGTTTCCTTGTTTCTTTACATGTAGAAGGATAGCTGTAATAGATTCAGGAAGGAAAAAAAAAAAAGACAAAAAACAGTTTTATTCATCTGGTTAGCGTGACCAGTGTGGATGTTAATGTTGCAAGGGATGCAAGAAAAGAATGGGGTTGAAGACCAAATGCACTTGCCAATACCACAGGTACTTCATCTAACACATGCAGTGGGTCATACAACTCATAAAACTTATCTGTAGCATCTCAGAAATTGTGTTGGCCTGCAACATGCTTGGTTTGGACCCCAAATGTGAGTCAGAGATGAAGGCAGTGGGCTGTTCAGCAGCCCAGCAAGCAGGGTGTTATGCACCTTACTGGTTCAGAAGGATCCCATGTCAAATCCCACCTGCATTGCCTCTTGCTAATTTCATTCTTCTGCAATATTATCTCTGCCTAGTTTTAAAATCAGTGTTTTCAGGTAGCTAGTGAACATTTATCAAACTGAACTCAAGAATTTATCTTCTCATGCTTTAATAGATCATTATTTTCAACTTGTGATAGAAACACTTTCTCTGATGAGTTCAGTAATGAAACAGGAATTTTACAGGGGCTCTTTCACTGCCTGGGTCTAGTACCTGCCTTCCAGACTGAAAATTTCAAAAAGGATATAACTTACAGAGAGTCTTTTAGGAAAGAGAAATGGCATTTCAATTCCTTGGGGAAACCTTCTCAAAATGTTCAATAACTTTTATGCAAGACCAGAATGACTACACAAATGTTATGATATTTGTCAGAGACAGAGGGGGAAATCTTGAAAAATTTTAGTACTCAAACTAGCTCATTATCGATAACCAGTTTCAGGCATTTAGCACTCAGATGAAATACAAGAGCTATAACATGGAAAAGCTCCCTGCTGAGATATGCACAATGCTTTGCAAGAGAAAAATAAGGTTTTATTCTTCAGTAGTTTGACAACAGGCTAATAGCTTAGCAGAGCAAAAGAGTATTCATACTGTACCTCCTATAGGACAGGAAGGGTTTTTACTGAAAAACTGCTAAAGCAATCCAAGATAATTTAATAGGACATTGTCCAGAGGTCTGTCAGCAGAAAGCTACTAGAAGACTATATAGAAGATAGGAAGATAGAGACAGATGCAGAAATCAACTTTCTTTAAAAATTGGCTCCTAAGAAGGCATGATCTGACCACAAATGAACTGTGGAACTTATATGTGTAATCGAGTATTCAAGCAGGACATCCATTATTCAAGAATTGACAAATGTATCTGAAAAAATAAATCTGGTTTTTCCATTTACAAATTCATTACAAAGACCTGTCTGTACAGCAATACATTTTTTCCTTTTCAGATCTAAATAATAGTTGGTAAATTAACATGCAAACTAGAAATGAGTTAATGAAACCTAGCTAGAAGTTGTCTTTACTTGAGTTGGAAACAATGTTTCTTTACAAAGCAAGATACAGAAAGCACTTTAAGGGAATAGAGAAGGCACTGTGACACATTATAGCATATGGCATGCCACTCACCAAATTAAAAATCATCACAGTCCAGTGTTGTCATCTGAATTGTACCACCTAAGTTGTAACACACAGTGACAAAAAAGTGTGAATCCGTCTTTTTGTTTAGAACCATGTCCCCATGTTAGCGTCAGGAGGTTTGGGGATGGATTGGACAGCAGCTGGGGCTCTGCAAAGGGAGGCACCACAGACCACAGAGTCATTGTCTGCACTCCTGAGGAACAGAGAGTTAAATACTAGATAAAAACCCAAGGAAGAGACATTTGTATGACAAAATGAATGCTGGCACCCTTGGAGCAAGATGCAGCAATACATACAGGCCAAGCAGGTACAGGAGATCAGCAGCATTATTTGTGATTGCAGCAATCATAAATAGGATAGGAGAAATGGTGAAATACATATATCTGTCTTTCTGATGCAGCATAAAACTGACATCTTGCCCATTTCTTGACATTAAAGATTTTTCTGCTAAGTCTGTGTTGTTGTTGTTTTCAGAGAAAAAGGGTTATTTTTCATGGTGCAAAATGGTAAATTTCATGAAGTAACACTGCATTTCATAAACAGATATTTTAAGAGACATTGTCAACCAAATAATGCTTTATAAGGCACTAGAAATGATTCACTGCATGTCTGAAAAACAACTTTTATTCACTTTTAGCTTACTCAAATGTTACTTCTCTCTATGAAGTTGAGTGGCTGTAAATGTAGGTCAGGAATTCTTTGCCCTACTTTTTCCCTTCTCATTCACATTTCTGACTGGATTAGTCTCCTTGCCATGGTTTAGGACTCTGCCATGAGAAAGAGACTTACAAAGATCAGCAAGGACAAGGTGAACAATAAAAAATCAAACCCTTCCTCTTAAAGAAAATCATATTATTTTCTCTCAAAGACAGCAGATCCCTTCAAACCAAACCATCTCCTCCACTGTCACCCATTCTTTTAGACTTATACAAATTCCCAATATATCTGTATTTCCATAGGTATGTTTAGATAATGGGTCATAGGCAACTCAGTACAGTTCAGATCCACGAAGATTATTTGGGATAACTGAAAGGTCTAAGCTCTGATAATCAGCAGCAAGTGTGACAGAATGCACCTGCACCGAGGCAAGGGGATGAGAAAGACCTAACATGAATAAAAGGAGTCAGAGGTGGTGGGAATAACAAGAGAGGGACCTGTGTCCTTTACAAGAGATTCACTTCTTGATCTGACAATTGAATGTTGGTGTTCGGATGTTTCCCCTCCCTGATATTGAATCGTATGCCAGCCCCTGATGGCAGCATCTGTGTCACTGCCCTCTGCTTGCTACCCTAACAGGTCTGCCAGGCATGGCTCCAGGCACTGATGGACCATGGTGGGACTTTTCCACAGAAAGGACTGACCATTTACTTATTCTCTTATCCAGGAAACAGGATGGAAAGAACTATCACAAAAGGAAGTTATGATTGAAAATTTGAACATTCAGAACTTGAGAACTTGCTGCTTTAGTGTGATTTATGCAGCCTTGTCTCTCCTTGTTCTGCCAGCTGTGATTACACTATAATGGAAGTTAAAATCCTAATTTCTGTTGCTGAATACATGGCTGAAATCATCCAGAGCAGCCATGAGTTCCTCTGAAAGTGACTTAAGTCTGCATAGGAAAAGTGATCTTGGTAAAATGCCAGCCATTTGCAGGAGAATTTCAATTATGCTGGAAATGCTCTGCTGAAGGGAGGAATGGTATCCTAGAATAGATGAGTTCTGACTTGATTAATATAATTGAACTTCTGCCTGGCTACAGAGCTTCCATACAATGCTAAGCACAACATTTAAATCTGGCTTTTATTAATTGCTTACAAAAAGTATTTTCCATGCTATGGTTCTCAAATCACATTCAAAATATTTTGCAAAGTAATGATCAAATAATATTGCTAACTACACTCTCAGGCAACTGTCCTCCACAGCACACACAAAGCAAATGCAGATTCTGTGTGTGTCTGATCTTTGGGATCACAGTTATGAAACAGTGAATCCTCACTTTATAAAATCATTCTGAGTTAATTTGTTAATATTTGTGATGTAGCAGCAATAGAACTGAGAAGAACCACAAACAGTATGGTCAGAAAATTTTAAAATCTATGTTTAATCCATAGTCAGAATCTTGAATGAGAAATAATGCTGAGAGCCCTACCTGGGTCAAATAAATGCACAGACTTAATTACTGGCCAGTGAATTAACATCAGCTTCCTCTGTGCTGAGGTGAGACAGGCCCACAGTGAACGTAGTCAGTTTGTAATGCAAAGCTCCATTTTGGTATTCCCTAATTTTCTGCATTTTCTTGTAACATTTTCCTTCCATTTTCCTTTTCCTTCATTTGTAGTACACTACTCATTTCCTGCTCACTGCTTCAGTTTTGCTGATGTGGGGTTGAGAAGTTTTATCAGTATTTTCTCAATACAGTAAATATTGTCAGAAACTTCTGTCAAATATTTAAAATCTTAGTGTTCTGAAGACAGCTACAGAATTGATTTTAAAATGCTCTAAAAATCTGACGTACAAAGTAGTTAAAATCCTTGTCAGAAAATTAAGAAGATTGCCTGTAGGACTCTGCTCTGGATCTCTGATAGCAGAAATGAGTTCCAGACTGCTTCTCCACCTGTGTTAGTCCTTTGTATGGAAAAATAAACTGCTTGCAAAAATGTATAGGGAAGCAGGAAATCTGGAGCCCAAAATATGGCAACGTACACAGACCCTTGCTTTGTAATTGTGTGCACTGTAGACCATCTGTCTCGTGGTTAAATACACTCCCATTTAAATGAGCAACTACATTTAATGGACAAAATATTAAGATCACTGAGGGGTGAAGTTTTTTATTTGCAGTGTGAAAGTGCCAGAGTGGAACCACTTGTACATTCTCAATACTATACACCTTTAAGTAACTAAGAAAAATTACTATTTACGTGCTGCATACCAAAAACTTGCTGCTTTTAAGTGAATCATTACAAACTGGAATTGAAAGCCTGATGGTCTCATGGCCTCCATTCCAGAAGTATAAATCAGACTACATCTCAGCTACTGCTGTTGTGAACTCTTTAAATACACAGAAAGTGAAAAATACTGGGATGAGTGGTTTAATGACTTTACTTGAAGTATTCATTGTCATCTCAATCATCTTTTAAACAAGACAGGACTGGAGAGATCTTTCCTAAACACCTTAACTAATAAGTTGTCGGTGTTTAAACAACAATTACTGTACAAAAATGAAAATTAGCTGATGTGATCAAGCCATATGGCTAATATAATTGATTTGTTCAGATTTTTAAAAATTATGAAAACAAAGCCAAAACAGCAACATAATGTAATTTACAAATTTAACTAGAGGTGATATGGTCTATTTAGTTCGACAACAAATAACGTCATCCTGGTGTTTTAAATGAAGCAAAATGAGGGAGGGACGACGTTGCGTCCTAAATAGACCTGACCTGGAAAAACGAATTTCAGAAGGCTCCGGCCAGCGAAGTCCCTGGCTGTTAAGCAGGGCAAGTGCTGATACCGGGGTTTGGGGCTGCAGCCCGGGTCTGGAGTTGGAGTTGCAGCCTGGGTTTGAGCTGCAGCCCGGGTTTGAGCTGCAGCCCGGGTTTGGAGTTGGAGTTGCAGCCCGGGTTTGAGCTGCAGCCCGGGTTTGGAGCTGCAGCCCGGGTTTGCCGGGGCCGGGCCGGGCTCGGTGCCATCCCCCGCCCTGCCCGGGCCCCGCGGGTCCCCTCCGGTGCCATCCCGGCTCTCCGAACGCACACAGCTCCCCAGCGGGACACAGCTGTGGGCACGAAGAGCTACCCAAAAGGCTCGGGGTCGGGTTTCTGAGAGCTTTTCCAATACTCCTGAAACTTGTATTCGATCCGTGATTTTTGAGACTCGTTCTCTGTCAAAGGGAACGGGTATTGCCCCTTTTGATAGACTCGCACTCAGCAAAACAGAGAGAAGCCATAATAAATCTGCACTGGAGAATGTATTTGTTTGTGTTTCTTTACTCTGAAGTTTTTCAGAGCCTTTCTTAGCTACCTTGAGGATGTTTCTTTGCCTGATTACGGCTGTGTAAAGACTTCTCGAAACTGTCTGAGAAAGGAAATTTTGAGTCCAGGCTAGCAAAGAAATGGAAGTTTGGGAAAGGGAAACCTTTGTTTTCCTGGCAAGTGCAGTAGACTGCAAAAGCTGTGTGCGGAGGAGTCCTGTGGGCTGGGGTGGGCAGTAGGGGAGTTTTACCCCTCTCAGAAACACATCACGAGCACCCTAGAAATGTCTTTGCTCTATTGCAAATACGCCGAAACGATTTTGTGCTTAGAATCAGCTTGATTGTTTTCTCGTGCGAAACTGCTCTGGTCCTGACGACCACCTCACGCTGGAGAACAACGCCACGATAAGTTGAATGTAAAAGTCTCATTTGCATAGTCTAGAAACTATGGACACGTCTTAACTGAGCATGCCTCTGAAATTCTCTCCCGTCGCTAATAAGTAAAAGTCTCATTAAGGTGCTCTGAATCGAGTTTTAATAATGTGTTAATAATCTCTTGCCACTGGTTGGAAAAGGCAGGCTGTGAGCCAGCTGGTGCGTTCGGAAGGAGGGAAGGAGGGAAGGAGGGAAGGAGGGAAGGAGGGAAGGAGGGAAGGAGGGAAGGAGGGGAGCTCCGTCCCGGCACGGGCTGCCCGCGGAGGGGCCGGGCAGGGGCGATCCCGGGGGATTAGTGAGGGACGGAGGGGACGGAGAGGCCTTTGGCACCCGGAGCCACGCAGAGCCGCGGGGAGCGCAGGGCGGGCAGTGCTGCCTGCCGTGGTACCCCCGCGAGGGAGGACGGAGATTGATTGATTGATTGATTGATTGATTGATTTTTTAAAAAGTACTTCAAACCAGAATCTATCCCTCACATCGTTTTATAAAGAAAACAGCTAAGATGATGTTGGGTTGTTTTCTCCCCCGTCAGGAGAGTCCTTCTTGGTGAAAGCAGAAATGGGAGTGGGAGAGCCGAACTTCCCTTGTCCCTGCGGGTGAGGGGACCCTGCCTGGAGCGGTGCCACCAACCCCCGGGACCAGGGGCCGACGCTCATGAGGAAAGATCGCTTTTAGCTGAGAAAATCATCCGTGATTCATGATTTATCAGGAATTCCGCTTCGCTCTCTCAGACCCAGCAGGCCACACAAGGCCTTCAGAGATTGCTTTTCTACTTGTAATATTGACTTCCCTACTGCGTCTCCTTGGCTCGTTACTATTATCATCTGGGTTTAAATTTCTCTTTTTAAACGGTGTAATCTTTCTTCGGTCGTGCATCTTGGAGTGAAAAAACGGGCATCATTTTCACATCAAAGAACTGTCAGTTCCCTTTATGAATTGCTGCCCCTCGCACCCTCTCTAAAACACTACCCTTGACACCCGAGCATGCGGAGCACGGTGGAGATATATTGTTGTAATCACAGCCCTTATAACTGAGTGCTGTGCCGGAGAGCCGCAGCGCAAGGGGCGGAGTGGACACCCGCAGCATCCAGGCGGGGCAGGGACACTCGCACCCGGAGCTGCCGAGCCTCCGTCCGCGCTCCCATCCGGGCAGGGCGCTGCCATCGCCCGCCGGCTCCGAGGCCGCTCTGTGCGACTGCGGAGAGAAGCCGGGACACCGCTCCCGGCTGCCGCGGCCTCCCCGGGGCTGCCCCGGTTCCCCCTGGCCGGTGCCTGTCCCTCCCGGAGGGCTCTGCCCCTCTGGGGCTCCCCGGCCGGTCCCCAGCAGGTGCGGCACTGCCGGGCTCCGTCTCACCCGCGTCTCCGCTCTGACCGAAGCTTTGCAAAGTTTCTCCCGCCACATTCCCGGGCCGTGGGTACATCCTGCAGCGCTCCCT